>NW_024472790.1:0-11048 GCF_017654505.1 Polyodon spathula | reverse complement strand
CCTGGGGTGCAGCTGCGGAGCTCCGGGGCTGATGTGCACAAAGCCAGAGCCTGGCTCCAGGTGCTGGAAGGCCCTCGCATTCTGGCTCAGCTGCCTGGAGGGGATGGCGGTAAGCATGCGGTCGATGGCTGGAGGCTCCCGAAAAGGGCTGGATGATCTCTCTTGGAGCAGAGTGCCCGATTTGGTTCTGGAGCTGGATGGGGCAGCGTGGTGCAGCTTGGGGGTCAGTCTGGGGCTCCCCGGGACTCCACCAACCTGGTTCCACCCGGGAGATCCAAACTCTCCAGGAGTGGAAATGGAAGGCAGGTGAGCCATCAGGGGGCTCTCCTGGGACCTCCGGCTCAACGTGGGGCTTGGAGGGGCCTCTAGGAACGCCCCTCTCTGCAGTCTGGGGCTCTCTGGCACCCTCTGGGGCCCCGGCACTGTGCTTCTGGGCATAGGAACGGGCGGCTGGACGGCATGGTTGTAGCTGGAGGAGCGCACAGGCACTGGGGGTAAGGGAGGGGCTTGATCCTGGCCGCTGGGAGAGGGGCTGGTGTAGCTCTCACAGCTGGCCGCGGAAGGGGAGGACAGGGGAGAGAAGGGGGGAGAGGTGTTCTCGTAGCTGGAGCCCTCAGACATGGCACCGGGGCTTATTGGAGGGGACAGCAGGTAACGTCCACCCCCGTTTACCACGGGAGACTGGGGGGACTGAGCCAGGGGGTTACTGGAGGAAGCCTTCCTCTGCTGGGATGAGGAGCAGGCAGCCTGCGGATCATCCATTACTAAGGAGTCCATGATGTCCTGCAGGTCCTTCTCAATGGAGCTGACCAGGGAGCTGTGGCCAGGCCTGACCCTCTCGCGAGGGCTACCGCGGGAGTCAAGCAGCTCGAGCTGGTGGTTTCCATTGACCAGGCTCTCTGCATCTGCCAGGGTAGAAGACAGAGACACAGTTAAAGTTCAATTCATTATACAGAGTGACATTTGGCCTTGGATTTACAATGAACCCGGGCAAAAAGCCAACAGCACTTCTTGGACGCTCACTTGCGCATGTATGGTGAGTATCCTTACACATGCCACAGGTATATAAAGGAAAACTGCATTTAGTTTCAGCGACTGGTAACTTAGTGTTCAGTAAATCTGTCCATAAAATATTTTGTGATTACTCAACTGAGGCGAAAAAGGACATACATCACCAGAGAGCGAGAGAGAGAGAGAGACACACACACATACACACACACGCTTTAAAAGGTAACAATGTAAAAATCTCCAATTGCATCCAATTACAACATGACTCACGCAAGCAGACCGGACATCATAATATTATTACAGCTAGATAATGCAATCAGGTAACCTGGATCCCTAATGCTCCTCTGTGCGTCTTGTGGGCTAGACTGGGCAGTGCAGAGCAGAGTAGCCTTAATTCAACCCAATGCACTGCTGAAGCCGGGCTTGAGGAGGGAGGGAAGGAGGGCTTCTGGAAGAGCACAATTCAGCCATCCATTTTTTCTCTTAACCCTTCAGGGTCCACTCAACGCCTAGCCTTCCCTACTGTGTTCATGACACATTTCATTAGAAACATGCTGTGTGTTGCCAGACAGACATGCAATACATTTATATTTTAAACAGGGGCACCTCCTTTCATATCTCTTCTTATTCTGTATAAGGACGGGAGGGAATGCTGAAACTAGCGCTAATATCTGAGAATATTGATAAAATAATTATATTAAAAATTAAAACAGATTATACACACACAAACAGAAATGAAACATTATAATCAACAGGTAAACTGGTACTTACTAAACTATTTCATATGATAAATTGTAAATATTTAAAAGCATATTATTATTATTATTATTATTATTATTATTATTATTATTATTATTATTATTATTATTTAGGGAAACGCATTGTTAGCTAGTTGTTAGTTTTCAAGATGTAAGCCTTTAATTAAACATCGTTTAAAACCATCATGACAAATAATACCACTCAACGGGTCTTTAGTATATTGAAAGCTCACATAATTAAACAGACGCCGTAAATACACATTGGTATTTAATATACCCCGGTAAACACACGAGCGGCATTTAGCTGATACTGTATACCAACAACAGAATAATTATTTAGACCGAAACACCAACAAACACACACACACACGAGAGCAATAGCATACTGCACTTACATATTAGTGGTTGGTATGGAGCTTTTTTGCACGAAAACGCAACGGATTCCTAAATGTGCATCCCTTCTGTGTCTTATCTTTACCCGATGACAGCCCCCTATCTCACCGTCACCTCCCGAAGAGGCAGCGAGAACTGAGGACCAGAGTTTCGAGCACTGAGATCCGTCTGCCGGCTTCCTTCCCCCTCCCTCTCCCTCACCTTCCCTGTCCACGGTGCTGATGCGGCGGCTTCAGACAGTCCGAGGGGCGGGCTATACATACGTGAAATTATATATAAAGAAACACACGTCTGTTTACTTTCATTGATATGTATTGTTGTTGTTATTATTACTTGTATTACTATTAATATGCATTTTTGCATTCGTTTCATGGAGATGTATTTCCTCTTGCATAAGCCCATCTCTCTCTCTCTCAAAAAAAAAAAAAAAAAGAGATGGGCTTATTTCATAAAGGTTAAGTTTAACATTTAAATGGACAGCGGCGACGGCTCTGCTGGGGGAGATAACGTGTAAGCGCTCGACCTTAAACAATGGGACGAGAAGCCCCGGGGATTCCTGGCATTATAATAGCCACTGGTCGCTCGATATATTTCAGCGTGGTCTGCAATACCTACCGACATAAATACACAATCTATAGTAATATACAATTATGTAAAGCTATGAAATTATGACAAGGATTTTATATATATATATATATATATATATATATATATATATATATATATATATATATATATATATATATATATATATAAATGTCTTTTATGTCTTCGACAGTATGTACATTTAAAATTAATAACAGGATTATTCTGTATAAATCTGCATGCATTTTGTGTAAATGCTTACACCTGGTTGCTGTTCTAGTGATCTCTAGTGTCCCCAGAAAACCTAATGGACATGGCTACAATGGTTGAATCCTTACAACCGGCTCCCAGTACCTGCGCTATACTGGTTGTGACTGTTCCAGTCCAGAGACTGGATAATAACTGTTTCCCAGTAGGGTAAGCTGTGTGGGAGATGTAGTCACACACACACACACACACACACACACACACACACTTCTCCGGGACAACATACAGACTGGCAGGCTGACAGTAATAAGCCATATGACTGGACAGGGGGGGGGGGGGGGGAACAGAAATTGACAGACCAGCAGAGCCAGGGGACCGGAGAGAAGATGAAAAAGAGAAGGGGGGAGTGTGTATGTGTGTGAGGAGGTGGGGCAGGAAGGAAAGCGCGAGAGACAGCTACAGACAGAGATGATGTTGTTCTTCATGCCAAGACAAACCCTGTTTACCCAGCCTCAGCAATGCAAGAGAGAAAGAGAGAGGTGTGAGGTAGTGGAAAAGAGAGAGAGAGAGCGAGAAAGAGATGGGAGGTTATGTACTACTGCTTTGCCTTTGTGCTGCGCCTTTCACTCGTCACAAGATATTCTGCCTGGGGCCTGGTACAATAGTTGTGCAGTTTATTTTTAAATCTTGCCCCTCTCCCATGGCCCTGCGGTGATCAGCTGTCCTTCTCGCCCCCCTCGCCCTCCCCCCCAGTGCAGAAACAAGGTTTTGAATTACAAGCAACACAGGCAGACACCTGGGGCTCTTTAATCAGCACGTGCTAAAAGGCGTAATTAACAGGTTTGTGGTTCCAGGTCTTTTTACACTGATGAATGGTCAGCGTGTGCGATGAATGCAAGTGATTGAGAACATGCTGCTCTACCTGCATGCAGTCATGTGTATTCAGGCCTTAAAGGGTGAGTGAGTGCGTCTGTGTAGAAAGGAGTGTGCGAGCCAGCGTGAGAATGACACACGACAGTTTTCTCTGTCTCTCATGCTGCTTGACACCTGCAGTTGCCAACACTCTCCTAATTCAGTTAATTCATTCAAGCAACCCCTCCTACAACCCAGTTCCTATGGCGATGCTCTTACCCGTGTTGACTCCGTACTGACCCGCGGGGCTCCGCCCACTCCCTGGCATCATACTCTTCATCCTGATCGCTTCAGCCGGGTGGTTGAACCGGAAAAAGGTTGACTGTCCGAAACTCAGCATACACCCTGCGAGAGAGCACAGCGAAGCCCGTTATATAAATAGAAATGGTGGAAATGACAAATGACTGCTTCCTAACACAAGTTCAAGCATTCAAAATTCTAAAAGGTATTGACAGTGTCGACCCAAGGGACTTTTTCAGCCTGAAAAAAGAAACAAGGACCAGGGGTCACAAATGAAGTTTAGAAAAAGGGGCATTCAGAACAGAAAATAGGAGACACTTTTTTACACAGAGAATTGTGAGGGTCTGGAATCAACTCCCCAGTAATGTTGTTGAAGCTGACACCCTGGGATCCTTCAAGAAGCTGCTTGATGAATTTTGGGAATAAAAACGAGCAAGATGACTTTCTTATGTTCTAGTCTATTTGCACATGAGTCTACACACTCCATTCTCAGCTCTCCAGCTCTGTCATTACCAGCACCTTAATAATAATGAGCGCTAGTCTAGTCTACACTCCATTCTCAGCTCTCCAGCTCTGTCATTACCAGCACCTTAATAATAATGAGCGCTAGTCTATACACTCCATTCTCAGCTCTCCAGCGCTGTCATTACCAGCACCTTAATAATAATGAGCGCTAGTCTACACACTCCATTCTCAGCTCTCCAGCGCTGTCATTACCAGCACCTTAATAATAATGAGCGCTAGTCTACACACTCCATTCTCAGCTCTCCAGCGCTGTCATTACCCTGAGCGCTAGTCTACACACTCCATTCTCAGCTCTCCAGCGCTGTCATTACCAGCACCTTAATAATAACGAGCGCTAGTCTACACACTCCATTCTCAGCTCTCCAGCGCTGCTATTACCATACACTAAAATAATGATCCATAAAACTTCCTGGAAACAAAATGTAATTCTGTAGAATATCAACTTTTAAAAGGAGTTAACTTGAGCAAATTCTCTACCCTAACAAGTTTGTTCCTGTTGTAAAAACAAACCAGCAGCTGCAATTTCCTTTCATGCACTCAATAATAAATGCTTTAGCCTGGGGATCTCAAAGAGGAGAGAGCAGAGAGAGAAAGATAGCTACATAACACAGACCAGGCCCAGTCCTTTATTAGTGAAGATATAAAGCCCCATTTCACAGCATGAGCAAAACGTGCACAGAGACACGTTCAGTGTTTACTTTCATTCAGTCATGCTGCTGTGTACCTTCAATCCCAATCAACAAGATATTGAGTCTGGCTGAGAAGCAAGTCCTAACGTTCGAATCTTGAGGGCAGTCTTTGCGCATGTGGCCAATCCAAGGTGATTCACTACTCTGGAGCTGCCTCCGTGCCCAGCTCAAACCCTGTCATTAATCTTGTTTGGAACCATAGAGGAGCTGGAATTCATTGCTGTACTGGAGAAGAATGTTCCCTGCATTCCAGATGCAAACTTCTCACACAGCTGTATTAGAAGCTAGTGGTTACTAGTGGCTGTGAGATTACAGCCGAGTGACTGGGGAAAGGGGGAGGTAGGCAGTGTGGTTAGAACCAGGAGACTGGAAGGGAGGTAGGCAGTGTGGTTAGAGCTGAGAGACTGGGAGAGAAGTAGGCAGTGTGGTTAGAGCCGAGAGACTGGGAGGGAGGTGGGCAGTGTGGTTAGAGCCGAGAGACTGGGAGGGAGGTGGGCAGTGTGGTTAGAGCCGAGAAACTGGGAGGGAGGTAGGCAGTGTGGTTAGAGCCGAGAGACTGGGAGGGAGGTAGGCAGTGTGGTTAGAGCTGAGACTGGGTTAGAGCTATAAGACTGTGGTTAGAGCTATAAGACAAGGCTTTGAGATCTAGGCTATACAGTGCAGCACAGTAGCTAAGTCCAGTGCTGATGCACTGTTCACAGAACTAGAGACCTTGTTGGTTTAGTTTTGAGCCGTTTTTACTTCTCTCAGCTGTGGCAGTAATGCAGTTTTACCACTGGCCTGCAGAGCTGCAGTATTAATGCTGTCTTATTGCCATGCAGTCTTTCTATAGGCAGAGGGGTCAGGTTCACACTGATCTATATGAACTTACTGGCCCTCGGGGGGCAGTCTGCTAATCCCCAGCAAGGTCGTATCCACAGCCGGAAGCCAAATAGAAAGTACTGATTCTGCGATTAAACCAAGCGGTTTTATGTGATCACTGACCAGCCTCTTAAGTGCTGGGTCTCCTATGAGTTTTAAGGGGTATTTATTACTCGCTATGCCCTCAGGCAAGACTAGAATAAGAAGAAGCACATGGTTCCACTCGCTGAATGGGGCAAATTCAATTTTGTTGAAAGAATAACATTTTATTCATTAAAAAATTCAATGCGGGAAGATTCACAGCAGAGATGAAAATAAAATTTCACCACAAGAGAAACACTTTAAAAAGGGGGGAGTGTGTTTAGCAAACTAAAGACCCTAAAAAAAAGTCCTGTAGCACAACAGTGACGTAGCCCCCCGCTGTCACAAAGCCCTGGCCCTTGGAGCAGAACGCACCCTGCCCTCCGTGCAATGATTTATTGTTCCTCTGCTTGAAGGGCTTAGACTGTGCCTGGACTTCTAATGTGGAGCTGGCTGTGCACTGCACAGGAGTTCCACTCAGGGGTCAGGTGACTAGCAGTAACACACTCAAATAATGGCTGCAAATTCCTAATGAATTCGGGCTGAACACCACAGGAATAGCACCTGAATATCTTCTGCACTTCCTCGGAGTTCTGAAGCAATTCATTTTGAATTCAGCCCTCTTAATGCACGGGGACTTAATTATGCATATTCATTTCATGTTTCTTTGTTGGTCATGTGTATAAGGCATGTATTCCTGCATGAACAAGAGACTGTGAGAAGTGTTATTTCATGCATGAATGAATGCATGCGAGACTCTGACCTTCAAACTCTGTTGGCTCCGCCTACTTTCATACCACGCCAGAGAGCAGGTGGGGTCACAGTGTCCGTTTTTTTTTTTTTTTTCTGGCCTCAAAGCACAGACAATGGCAAGGAAGCCCTCTAAAATCACCATCTGGCTCGCAATGCCCTAGAAACAGTGCTCTCTAGTGGCAGGGCTGATTTCCTTCTTGTGTTATTTTTTCAAATCAGGCGGGAGCCATTTAAGATTTAGGGAGCCGCAGCCCTTAAAACAGGACAGCCTGGAAAATGCTGCCATGGACAGATCTGCTTTGCACTCAGTTATACAGCATATTATTTCATGTGCTTGTATATAAAGTCACATGATGCTGCCTGTCTGCTGCATTAGATATACTGGGAAGTGTAATTAGTCCTGCTGCTGGGGTCAGTTCACTCGGAGAAATCCTGCCGATTCAATCAAGGACAGATCGTATGTCAGAAGCAATTAAAGGGATTAAAAATAATCGAGAGAGACACATGACACCCGCTTCATTTGTAAATTAAAATGTACCCAGCAGAGGCTGCTCTGAAAAATGGAATCCATTTAAAAACAGACAACGGCTCAAGCAGGAAATAAGTCTTCTACTGAGTGTATCGCAGTCCCAATTAAGACTGCTGGGGATGCAGAGCTGCAGAACTATTACTTCATACCCGACTAGCGCTCCAGTGCAGAAACCAAAGGGCATCCTGTTTCTCCCAAGGAAGTGATAGAAACCATCAGTATTACAGAACTAGTGGCAAAATAAAGATGCAGAGTGGAGATTGTCAAATAACATTCCCAGCAGATATACTGAAATACAATACAATACAGTTTGATTTTTATATAGACCTCTTCACACTGAACATCCCAGGAGCGTCACAATACAAACGAAACAAAAGTCACTGGCCAATCAATCCAGCTCAAAAATAAACTCAAACAAATGTTTTTTTTTTTTTAATTTGATTTAAAAGATTTGACTGTGCCAGCATTGCTGATTTGACCTGGGAAGGATGACAGAATCCGTAGCGGCAGGGCATCTCACAACACTGCCCGTTACGCTCACAGTAACAACTGAAACATCTCAGTCAGCTTTGCAATGGGAGGCTCTCAAACTGCAGCCCACCCCCCTGTCAGTACAGCTCAAACCTGCTTCAGCTTCCATTCAGTAACCTGCTAGTTAAGTAGCAGATGATTATTTCTACTCTGATCTCTGGCCCCTGAGGATCTGACCACCTAAGAAGGCTGGAATGCAGACTATTTCCAGCTGATGTGCAGCTACAGCCCCTGCTTCTAACTCCTCTCTCCTCGTAAACAGCCCGGGCAGCTCCTGGCAAGAGGCTGGTTACAGTCAGGTTGCTAAGCAAAGTTAAGCTGCTTTACGTGCCACTGTAATTACTACCTGGATCTCCTGTCACCTGTGCTCACCCACATCATGTGCATGGGGCGTACTGAACACTGCCTGGCAATGCTGACAGCTGCTGTCAATCACGACCTTCATGTTGCCACCAGGGAGATTCTAATCGATTGGGGTTTCTCTTAGAAACTGGGTGTAGAGAAATACATCTTTTATTGGTTTATTGATCTGCTATTTAAATACTTTGAACAGAAGCGTATCCAAGCAATGCTGTGCTGTTTTTTTTACCCTGTGAAAGAGATTCTTTGCAGCTCGCGCTGCGATAGCCACCCCCGTCTTCGCATTAGCACAACGGGTGGTCCATCGTGCTCTGTTGAAGGTACTGTCACTACAAGTCGTGACAAACTAGGACTGGGTACGGGGTCCAGTTTGAGGAACGCTGGGTCACATTCACCTGGACCTGTCCAATCACGGTCCTGGAGGGTCACTCCACTCCAGGTTTAACAGGTTAAACAATATCTTTAACTACTTCAGAGTCTGTGAAGGTGGATCCAGTAAACCTTTACAACAGGGTTGGAACAAAGACCAGGAGTGGAATAGCTAACTTTGACCACCCCTGACTTGCTCCAGTGCAAAAACGAGAATGTTACAAAACTGCAGGTTCACGTGCATTCTATATAGAAGAGTATGGCCAGAACCCTGAACGGGTCTTTATATTAAAAGACACCAGTGTGCTGTCCTCTAGAAAACACCAGTGCAGCCATCAGGAGTGCAGAGTTATTTATTCAAATCTTACAACAGTCGCATTAGAAAAAAAAACAAAAAAAACGGATGCAGTCTTTGTATATCAACCAATCTGAAAATCCCTGCAGACAGACTGTTTACTTTATCCCTAAAATGCCCTTCCGTTGTTTACAAAGACAAGCGCAGGGCTGCGCTGTCACTACATCCTTCACTACCACAGCAAGAACCCTCGCTGAACTTTGTAAGCGTGCACCCTGGGATACTGACCGGCAGAGGGTTCTGTATGTATCTATGTATGTATGTAAAAGGGTTCTAAACTGAACCCTAAGGGGTTCCACAGCAGAGTTCTTCTAAATCACATCTCAGAAATCAACCAATCACAGTGAAGTATTTGACAAAATTCCAGGATCTCTCATCCTGTGTTCAGATGTCTTCCTGTGCACAGAACACCACACCTAATCCCAGTGTTCAAATAACAAAAACGCACAGCTTCACAAACTGCAAGAGATGCCGTCTCTTGTACACCAAGAGACACCCCACACTGCCTATAACCTTACAAGAGAAGCATAGTGATCCTCTTGCTATTTTATAACTTCCTTGCACAAGGTGTCCATTACCTTATAGACGCATCCAGTGCAGGGCTGGTAAACAGCAAGCCTTCCCTTAGACAGGAGTCTATGGGAGATGTAACATGTGCTCCACACACTTGCCTTTGCTGATTTAAATAAGAATGGTTCTTTATAGAACCTATGCTAAATTAGGGTTCTAGTCTGAATTAACCATATGGTTCTGTATAGAAAGAGAAGGATTATGGAATGTGTGCATGCAGTCTGTAATTAAAATAATAAATACAACCCCAGCCGCTGTGACACGCACAGTACTTTATCATTTATAAAAAGTGCTTTTGAGTCACGTGTTGAATATTTTAGCGATTGCAGTATGCGGTTCCTATGACAACAGAACCAGTGTGGCTTATTGTGTTTTTAAAAAAACAAAAAGTATTAAGCCGTAATTCTGCAAACGGAGCAGTTAACACCCTGGGGTTATAAAAGAATTAACAAGATATGTCCGGCCGATCAAAATGTTTAACGTCAGGGCAGCAACGAGTTCTCTTCATTTCAAGCAGGCGTGCTCTTGGTGTTTGCTCAAAGGAGTCAAGCAGCAGCGACTGTACACCCGCACACCAGCGCTGGTTTCATCATGCCGGTTTATTTTCAGAAAGCAAGAAACTTCTCCCTTTAATTAAATCCTTTACTTCAGCCCTGGCCTGCAACTAAAGAGAGACTGGAGGCAATGCAATTTAATTAAAGTGTAGTTACCAAGATTTAAAAACACGCCTGGAATCTCTGCCAAGGCGCGTTTCTAGATAAAAGCGTGGCTCGATAGGAAGTGAAAATAAATAAACACTATGTGAAAGTCAGCACTAGTTTCTAGCCTGACGCTAATTCTGTACCTGGTAACTCATATATATATATATATTATATATATATATATATATATATATATATATATATATATATATATATATATAATAAAATAGTAAAGGAGCCAATTTGTAGAACACAAATAGCACATATTTGTCTACATAGTAAAGACCGGTAAAGTATTGTTTCTCGTGTAAAACTTCATTAAAATAAAATTATATACCGGGATCTGTACAGAAAGATTTACCTCTGTATATAGAACATGAATACTGCAGTATATATCGTGCTGCAGAATTGAAATATTAGCACACATATCTTACCACTGTGCGGTAATAAAAGTGCAGTACAGTTGGCTGTTAGGTTAGCCAAACTGCCTTTGACTTGAAATAAACTTTAAAAATCTCAGCGCTTTACACGCTATTGTGTACAAAACAAACCATCTCGCCCGTACTGTATAATTACACACAATAATCCCGCAGTTAGATTTATTGAAAGTGGGGAAAAAGA
>NW_024472789.1:0-13952 GCF_017654505.1 Polyodon spathula | reverse complement strand
GTCAGCAAACAGCTCAGCGTGTCAATACTCACGTTGAACCCCAGTAGAATGCCTGCTCAGAGACCCCCGCTTTTCAAACGGCACCAGCCTCATTCAGCAAAGTGTTATCATCTCCCGACAATGCTCAGTGTGCATTCCCTAGTTCCCATTGCAATTATCAGACAAAAAAACACATTTATTTTGGGAAGTGTTTTTACAAATAATCCAGATTCGACTGCTCCCGTGTTGCCCTTTTGTGTTTCAAATAGATTCACTGTTCTTTCAAATGCTGAAAAAAAAAGGGGCACCGGTTTTAGCTTTTCACTGACATGGACAAACCGATTAAATAAAAAAATAAAATAAAAAACAAATAAAAAACGGTAGTATTTATAATTCGTAATATCAGTGCAGAAATATTAATATTAATTATTGTTTCTATCCGATCGCTCAGAGGCAACTGGCAAATAATCCTTCTCCAAAAAAAAAAAATAGAAAATGCGATAAAACAAACAAACAAACAAAACCCCAGTGTTGTTAAAAACCTTGCTTTGCTCTCCTTAGTCTTTAGGGAGCCAGTGCCCAGTCAGCAGCAGTGTTTTCTATGAAGTGCGCCCGTTGTTCCTCGCTGGAGTACACTGCCTGCTTCATTGTGAATGCCTCACAGATGTCCGACACTATCGCTTGTTCCTGCTATTTTTTTTTTTTTTTCCCCCGGAACCGCAGAGAGAGAAAGTGGGCCGGATTTGGCACATAAGGGGCCGGACGACAGCTCTGACTCACGGCGCCAATGAGCAATCTCTCCTCGGTGGTATGCGAAGCATGGTGAGCAAAGCAGGGAGAGGGAGGGGGGGGGGGGGGGGGGGGGGGGGACAGGGGGACAGGACAGGACAGGACGGGGAGGGGAGGGGAGGGGAGGGGGCGATATTATAATACTATAAGGCTCCCCGCCTCCTTTCCCGTTGTCTCTCTCACTCTGTTACATTTGTATCACATACCGTATATGTCTAATCATATTTGTAAAACGTTAATTTTAGCAGCTAACCTGCGCTTTACCGTGCTTTCGCTATGCAATGGTACAAAGACAACATCTCAGATCAGTACAGCTATTATTAAAAGTAGCAATAAAAACAGCAGAGCTGAAGTAAGGCGCAGTTGGCTTAGAAACCAAAACGTTTGTCTTACTGCCTCTGTTCCTGGTAGAATGGAGGGGAAGTGCCCTTTGTCCTTCCAGCCAATCAGAGCCCATCCCTCTGTAGAGGGCTGGCAGGATGGGGGAATCCCTCCTGAAAGGTCAGACAGCAAGGCATGTTGCCATGGAAACTCTTTACTCGTTATCAGCGGCTGAGGATTGCTGTCCCAGACAGATCATGGTACTGCTCTCCCAGGCAAGCTGCACATTGCGTTCACCAGTGCGGTGCTCGCCACTTACAAAGGCAAGGAAAGGCAGGGGTCTGCCACAGCACAAGCATTGCAGTTTAGTTAGGCACAGTAAAAGCACGGTAAATGTCAACAGAGACATTTAGATTTTGGCAAAAATCTTTATGGCCAAATATTAGACCTCAGGCTTGGACATAAGACTGCTGCTGCATAGCGGTTTCACCCGCTCCAGGTTTTAATACCAGCTTGACTAGCTGTATAGATAACAGGTTCAGGTGTGTCTTATTAAACTCACAGGAACAGGTGAAACCGCTATGCAATGGGAGTCTTATTTCCATCCCTGGGCTTTTATGGTAAACCAAACTGCCATTACAGGCACGAATCGTACGAACACCCACAGAGGTCAAACTCAGTCATTTCTGCCAAAATGATTCCCTTGTCTCCTTGCCATAAATAGCAAATTCAGTGACAGGGAAGCTAACCTGCAATGTAAATTCACTGCTTTACTATATATACAGCCTGACAGAAGAGAGGAGCCCCCCCCCCCCATTCACCCCCCTGTTGAGGAAAGCAATCAGTGCCATGCACTGGTTCATGGAACTGCTGGCTGTTTAGCCTCATGCTCAAAACAGAGATGTATTTTTCAGCAGGTTCTGCCTCCCCAAGGTCTGAAGGGAGGGGCTGCCAAGGTTCTGTGCTGTTAACATGTGAGCCAAGGAGAGCCAGGACAAACCATGCTGCAATACAGGGTGGTTCATAACCCTTAGCAGAGAACAGAATGGACAAGTTGTCAGGAGCCTAAGAGACTCCCAATCACACCCATGGACAAGAGAGGAGCTCGGTCTTCAGAAGAGTTTCAGTTTATGTCGACTTCAGAGAGCACTCTCTTCATTCCAGGAGAACGCATTTCAAAGGTTAGCGGTGATCCAGCTCTCGTTAATAACGAGGAGCACAGGAGCCACACAGGGATAGGGTGACGCTGATCCGAGAGAAGACAGCAGAGTGGAAGTGACCGGAATAGCGCTGCGGGCTGGGGTGGGGGCTCTGAACAGCTCCAGATAAAAGCGTTAAATATAGCCCTGGACACGATCGGGTTTCACCAGCATGCTGCAACTGGAATGGCACACAGAGGATTTTACTGGTCTCATCCCAACATCATGCACCCAGCTTGGGTTACAGGCTCCCAGCTCTGCTCAGAACACACCAGCTAGCCAGCAGATATGGACCAGAGCACATGATTGCAATGCACTGAGCGGTGGGTTGGGACTATTAGGAAATGCATGAGGTGTTCCTTGGGAGTTTATTATATACTGTATGGATTTTATTACATAAGGTCTAGACTAGAATAGTTAGCTCCGAGTTAGTGGCTGGGCAGTAAAGGATGAAGGGAGTATTGCAGGATGTATTTGATAAAGTTACACATAACCTATGATGAAGGCATTAGCCAAAAAGACTTTGCATTAAATAAGGTCTAAATGCAAGGGTGGCCAAAGCGGGCTCATCCAGTCCGGGTCTTTGTTCCAGCCCAGTTCTAAATTGTTTATTTGAACCAATTGATCCTCCATCCAGACCCTGAAGCAGTTCATGATATAATTTTACCTGTTAAATCTGCAGTGGAATGGCCCTGCAGGACTGTGATTGGACAGCCCTAGTCTAGAGCATTGAAGCATGATAGGTCATTACCCAAAAAAGTGAACTTAGGTTTGAATGAGTTTCACCACATGGGTTTTGAACCCTCTTTCCTAATAAGTGACAACATCCTGCAATAAATGAATGTTTTTGACAAAGTGCTTTATGCCTCTACTGCCCCTGCTCTAGAGTGGACTGTCTGCCAATCAGAGCAGGAAGGCAAGGGGGGTGGGAGGGAGAGTGGACAGAGAGAGAGAGAGTGGACAGAGAGAGAGAGAGAGCTGGCACTGGGTTCACAGCCGCCTGTCTCTCTCCCTGCTATTCATAGACATTCCCAGAGACAGGGCAGGAGCAAACAACAGCACAGAGTGTCCACTGACTCACACTGCCACTGGGCCTCGCTCAGTAATTTTGCACATCAGCATGCTTGCGCCACGGTGCCCTATAAATTTGGCCCCTCTTTCCCTATGATTTACAGTACTAAGTGCATGCATGGTATGGTGAATCAGAAAGATTTGCAATGCTTTGCAGAGGTCCCTATCTCTTTTACTGTAGTTGAGTTCGTTTTGCTACCGCACCGACAGTGCAGTCAGCTTCTATCAGGGAGAGAACTCATGCTGCTGAAGCTTGGGCTGCTCCCAGTGCGTGCAAGGTCTCTGCTAGCCCTGGTAGTTCTCGTGCAGCTACGTCCTCTACCTTGTGTCAGGCGGACGGGCTTGGTGACAGGGATGCCGTCGATGGAGCAGGGGTTCCCACAGGGGTGCAGCGTGATGACCCCGTTCTGATTCACGATGTAGCAGTGCTGGGCAGCGATGCCCGGGCCCTGCACATTGATGTCTTTTGCGGCAGAGCCAACTGTAGTCCGTCCTGGAAAACAAAAACAAATAACGAGTGACCTTAGTGACAAGAACTGAGCGACTGGGAGGGAAGGAGGGAGGCAGTGTAGACTAGTGACAAGAGCTGAGGAACTGGGAGGGAGGGAGGGAGGCAGTGTGGTCTAGTGACAAGAGCTGAGGGACTGGGAGGGAGGGAGGCAGTGTGGTCTAATGACAAGAGCTGAGGGACTGGGAGGGAGGCAGTGTGGTCTAGTGGTTAAAGCTGAGAGACTGGGTGTGAGGAAAGAAGTGTGACGCAGTGGTTTTAGAACAATATTCAGTTTTCTCACACATTTCCAACAAATCTCTAAGGAGAACACTTTTCAGGAATGTGGAATCTGAGTCATTCCCAGGCTCTCTGCCAGAATATCATCGCCAACAATATTTTAATGGGAAACATTCCTTAAAATGTCTTAAGAAATTCCTCAGAAACCTGTTTGACAAAACTGGAAGGGCATGTATTAGAACTTACTCCCTAAAAAAGAGGAGCGAGGGGGGGGGTGAGGGTTGGGTGGTGAGGAGGTCAGGTCAAGAGCTTTATGTTCAGGCACAGGGTTCTTGTGTTTTAACCTCTGTGAGCATCAGCTATACACTAGAGTCAGGGAATCTTCAGAAAGGGTAGACTCTGCTATTCCCAGGGTGTATATTACAGATACTCAGTCCATCCTCACTCTCTGTCTAACCCTAACCCTAACCCTAACCCTAACCCTCACTCTATCCCTAACCCTAACCCTAACCCTAACCCTCACTCTCTGTCTAGCCCTAACCCTAACCCTAACCCTAACCCTCACTCTCCGTCTAGCCCTAACCCTAACCCTCACTCTCTGTCTAGCCCTAACCCTAACCCTCACTCTCTGTCTAGCCCTAACCCTAACCCTCACTCTCTGTCTAGCCCTAACCCTAACCCTGTTGCACACAGAGCCTTGTCCCTCAAAGGAGTTATAAAAACACATTTTTCCCTTTCATCAGCATTAGCATCATTTCATTTATCTGTAAATTCTACAGAGATGTTAGATGAAAGCATGGTAAAAAGTATGGTAACCCATAGTAAAGTACAGTAAGAGCTTAGTAAAAGCATAGTAAACATGTGGAAAGACAAACTTCAAATGTAGACAGTCATCCCATGCATGCATTATATCTCTGAGTGACAGGTGCTTTCGTACCTTCAGCCAGGGGCAGCAGTGTGATGGCAGTGCTGAGGCGACCACTTCCTAGACTCACCAGGTGGGGGCGCTCTGCTTGCACCTTCAGCCCCTTCCCTGTCTCAATCAGGTCCAGAGGGGTGCCCTGAGAGGACAAGGAGATGAGATAGGAATTAGTAGACAAAGTGAACACAGAGACACGGAGACACACAGAGA
The DNA here is from genome assembly GCF_017654505.1 of Polyodon spathula. NCBI lineage: Eukaryota > Metazoa > Chordata > Actinopteri > Acipenseriformes > Polyodontidae > Polyodon > Polyodon spathula. The sequence goes on along the minus strand of NW_024472789.1, from coordinate 8,734 downwards.
CACACACACACAAACACACGAGCCACTCGGGGTGTGTCGGCCAACACTGTGTGTCACGGTGAGACACACAGAGCCACAAGGAGACACACAGAGACACACAGAGACACACAAAGACACACAGAGACACACAAAGACACACAAAGCCACACGGAGACACAGAGACACGCACACACAACATATTCATTCTACAGCTACAGCCAGAAGTTTTGCATCGTCTAAAATTCTAGGATTGAGACATATTTAAAAAAAAAGCATATAAACATAATTTATGTATGTAACATCATGTAATCAAAGGGACTACAAAATGATATTGCACAAGTCTACCGGAAGCCATAAAAGAAGTGCAGTATTTCTTATTAGATTTTGAAATGTCACTGTGGCAGGCTGGCGAGTGGATAGAGGCCCAGAGACAGACTGCAGTTCAAAAAAATAACTATTTTATTATAAATAAACAAAAATAAAGTGCACACGGGCAAAATAACAAATACTCAAACACAAATAAAGCAAAAACAAAACTCACAAAAATAACAGTTTCCAGGCTGGGCAATGCCTTCACTGGATTCAAGTTTTCTACACAACCAAAAAAACCAACCTGCTTCCTCAGCTCCCTCTCCCCAAATGAGAAGCTGAGGCCTCCTTTTATATCAGGTGGCTGGGCGCTGATTGATCGTTAATCAACCTAATCAACTAATCAACCCCAGCCACCTGAACATAATAAACCCAGGCAGGCAGGGGAAGTTAACCCCATCCCTGCCAATTTAAAAGGGCAGAGCTTTGCTCTGCCACACACCTCCCCCCATGTACAACGTACACCGGCCGCAATCGGCCAACTCCCCCCCCCCCCCCCCCCCCCCCCCCCCACCCTCCCCCCAAGAGTCCAAATGTCCCTTGGGTGGGCTGTTATGGTGGGTGGTGGTGGGCGGGGTTGATGTCGGAGCCCCCAAGCCTTCTTTGGTTGAGGGGGCCCCGAATGTCCAAGGTAGCATGGCGACGGCGGCCCGGCTCCCTCTGGTGGCGGAGGCGGCGGCGGCGGCCCGGCTCCCTCTGGTGGCGGAGGCGGCGGCGGCGGCCCGGCTCCCTCTGGTGGCGGAGGCGGCGGCGGCGGCCCGGCTCCCTCTGGTGGCGGAGGCGGCGGCGGCGGCCCGGCTCCCTCTGGTGGCGGAGGCGGCGGCGGCGGCCCGGCTCCCTCTGGTGCCGGAGGCGGCGGCGGCGGCCCGGCTCCCTCTGGTGCCGGAGGCGGCGGCGGCGGCCCGGCTCCCTCTGGTGCCGGAGGCGGCGGCGGCGGCCCGGCTCCCTCTGGTGCCGGAGGCGGCGGCGGCGGCCCGGCTCCCTCTGGTGGCGGAGGCGGCGGCGGCCCGGCTCCCTCTGGTGGCGGAGGCGGCGGCCCGGCTCTCCCTCTGGTGGCGGCTCTCCTCTCGGGCTCTGAGAGTGGCGGCGGCTCCTCCCTCTCGGGCTCTGAGAGCGGCGGCGGCGGCTCCTCCCTCTCGGGCTCTGAGAGCGGCGGCGGCGGCTCCTCCCTCTCGGGTTCTGAGAGCGGCGGTGGCTCCTCCCTCTCGGGCTCTTTGAGAGCGGCGGCGGCAGCTCCTCCCTCTCTGGCTCTGGGAGCGACGGCAGCTCTCCTCCTCCCTCTCTGGCTCTGGGAGCGACGGCAGATCCTCCTCCCTCTCTGGCTCTGGGAGCGACAGCAGATCCTCACCCCTCTCTGGCTCTGGGAGCGACGGAGGCTCCTCCTCCCTCTCTGGCTCTGGGAGCGACAGCAGATCCTCCTCCCTCTCTGGCTCTGGGAGCGACAGCAGATCCTCCTCCCTCTCTGGCTCTGGGAGCGACGGCAGCTCCTCACTCCTCTCTGGCTCTGGGAGTGACGGAGGCTCCTCCTCCCTCTCTGGCTCTGGGAGCGACAGCAGATCCTCCTCCCTCTCTGGCTCTGGGAGCGACAGCAGATCCTCCTCCCTCTCTGGCTCTGGGAGCGACGGCAGCTCCTCACCCCTCTCTGGCTCTGGGAGCGACAGCAGATCCTCCTCCCTCTCTGGCTCTGGGAGCGACGGCAGATCCTCCTCCCTCTCTGGCTCTGGGAGCGACGGCAGCTCCTCCTCCCTCTCTGGCTCTGGGAGCGACAGCAGATCCTCCTCCCTCTCTGGCTCTGGGAGCGACGGCAGATCCTCCTCCCTCTCTGGCTCTGGGAGCGACGGCAGCTCCTCACTCCTCTCTGGCTCTGGGAGCGACGGCAGCTCCTCACCCCTCTCTGGCTCTGGGAGCGACGGCAGCTCCTCCTCCCTCTCTGGCTCTGGGAGCGACGGCAGCTCCTCGCCCCTCTCTGGCTCTGGGAGCGACGGCAGCTCCTCACCCCTCTCTGGCTCTGGGGACGACGGCAGCTCCTCGCCCCTCTCTGGCTCTGGGAGCGACGGCAGCTCCTCACCCCTCTCTGGCTCTGGGGACGACGGCAGCTCCTCACCCTCTCTGGCTCCCGGGAAGGCGGCTCACCCCTCTCTGGCTCTCGGGAAGGCGGCTCACCTCTCTTTATTGGAGTGACCGGTGCATCTCCCATGTCTACCGCCAGGTAATTAACCACCATGAGGGCAATCTCTGGGAAGGAGGCCGGGTGGTGTTGTTCCTCCCACTGTTCCCACCTCTCCCCATCTCGACGCCACAGCGTGTTGATAACTATGGGGAGATCGTGGACGAGGTCTGCCTCAGGGTGCATCAACCAGTCCCAGATCTCCTGGGACGGTGGTGAAGGTGGTGGTGCTGGAGGTAGTGGGGTGGCCCCTGATGCCCGGGGTGAACAAGGCACCTCTTCCTGGGCCTGGTTGTAGGGGCATCCTGCCCAGTTGTGGCCGTCCTCCTCACACCGGCCACACCAGTTTGCCGGTGGCACGTCTGGGCAGGACCGCCAACGATGGTCCTCCTTCCCGCACCAGGAACACCAGGGGAAGAGGCTGGCCGGGTCCTCCAGCGGTGGCTGCAGCAGCTTACATTTCTTCAGCTGCTTTTCCTGCCTTTGCCGCTGTCTGCTCTTCTTTCCCATTTTTTTTTTTTTTTCCAAAAAAAAAAATAATAAAAAAAATAAATACTGCTCTGAGCCTCTAGGTGGCGCTATCCCACTTCTGACACCAAATGTGGCAGGCTGGCGAGTGGATAGAGGCCCAGAGACAGACTGCAGTTCAAAAAAATAACTATTTTATTATAAATAAACAAAAATAAAGTGCACAAGGGCAAAATAACAAATACTCAAACACAAATAAAGCAAAAACAAAACTCACAAAAATAACAGTTTCCAGGCTGGGCAATGCCTTCACTGGATTCAAGTTTTCTACACAACCAAAAAAACCAACCTGCTTCCTCAGCTCCCCCTCCCAAATGAGAAGCTGAGGCCTCCTTTTATATCAGGTGGCTGGGCGCTGATTGATCGTTAATCAACCTAATCAACTAATCAACCCCAGCCACCTGAACATAATAAACCCAGGCAGGCAGGGGAAGTTAACCCCATCCCTGCCAATTTAAAAGGGCAGAGCTTTGCTCTGCCACAGTCACATTTTTCAATTTTTGTCATTTTTTTCGTGGAGTATATGGAAAACTGCAAAGCGGTGTGTAATTCAATATGTTAAGGTAACATTATTCAACAGGTTTCATTCGACTTTATGAAGCAGAATGAGTTCATTCTATAGGAGGATGCTAAACTTTTGGCCAGAGCTGCACACTCCCTTTCTTTTACCATCCCTCATTCGTCTGTCCCAGTCACTCGACTGTAACCTCCAGACTGCACAGCCTCCCTCCCTCCCAGTCACTCAACTGTAACCTCCAGACTGCACAGCCTCCCTCCCTCCCAGTCACTCAACTGTAACCTCCAGACTGCACTGCCTCCCTCCCTCCCAGTCTCTCAGCTATAACCTCCAGAATGCACTGCCTCCCTCCCTCCCAGTCTCTCAGCTCTAACCTCCAGACTGCACTGCCTCCCTCCCTCCCAGTCACTGCTGTAACCTCCAGACTGCACTGCCTCCCTCCCTCCCAGTCTCTCAGCTCTAACCTCCAGACTGCACTGCCTCCCTCCCTCCCAGTCTCTCAGCTCTAACCTCCAGACTGCACTGCCTCCCTCCCTCCCAGTCACTCGAGTGTAACCTCCAGACCGCACTGCCTCCCTCCCTCCCAGTCACTCAGCTCTAACCTCCAGACTGCACTGCCTCCCTCCCTCCCAGTCACTAAGCTCTAAGCTCATAATGTCCACACACGATGTACTCTTCTAGCTTCTGAAACAAGGGGAAGTTCATTAGATTTTGTTTGCTTTCTGATGCAGCAAATCGCATCAGATACAGGATTACCTGAATCCAATTAACTCAATCAGTTTAAACGGTGAGGACTAACAGATTCAGATCAGCATGAAAACAGAAGCAAGCGCTTGTCCAATGGATCAGGTCCTGGAGATACTGATGATGTCGGCATTTCACAAGGACGTCCCACAAGTCCTTCACAATGAGGAGCGTCCTTGCCTCTTACAGCTCTGTCTGTGAGTCACTCTGAAGCCTGGGTTTGCTTTGCATGGATTCTCAGATTGCAAAAAATTACCCACCACCAGCAGTGGAAAATTCACACGAGAGCACGCCCCCTAAAACACACCTGAGAGAAAATACACACAAACACAAACCCCTAAAAGACACCTGAGAGAAAATACACATGAACACAAACCCCTAAAACACACCTGAGAGAAAATACACACGAACACAAACCCCTAAAACACATCTGAGAGAAAATGAAATTGCTGAATATATTTGACAAAAGAAAGAAAGAAAGAAAGACTATAACAACCCCCCCCCCCCCCCCCCTCCGGTGCCCCTCGCTCTCACTTGTAGAATCTGGTGAGTCTGTCGGCCGTGCTCTGTCAAGTTCCTGTTCAAGTTCTCCATGGCAACAGCTTTGTCAATCACTCCATCACAGCCGTGGGGATCCTGCATGAGAGAACAGCGATGAGCTGCAGTGTGTACCAGTTATATTTCATGTGCATGCAGTTGACTGTTATTCAAAGAGTGCTACTACAGAACAAACAAAACAAATTGGACTGATCGTGTATTATAAAATATTGTTCCCTGGGAGCACAAACAAAGAGCCCTGACACGAGCCAGCTTCCTGACCGCAGCAGGCAGCATATCCGACAGTCAGAGAGGTCCGGATTAAACAAGTCTGTCTGTTTACACGACAACATGCATCGCAGTGAGGCTGAGACCAGGCCATCTGCACCAGGCTTTTACTGTTTATTTCAGTTCCAAATATCAGTTACATTACAGGATAAATTGAAGAGAACTCACTTCATCTATAATTGTATTTAGATTAATCAGAATCACTGAGGAACGAATTATAATGAAGCAGCTCTTATAAACAGCTAGAAGGAGAGTCTGTGTGTCCCTCACTCCCTCACTCACTCTCAGTGCTCCAGTCTGTGTGTCCCTCACTCTCTCACTCACTCTCAGTGCTCCTGTCTGTGTGTTCCCTCACTCCCTCACTCTCACACTAAGAGCTCCAGTCAGTTTTTTTTCCAGGACGAACCAGACACACAGGTGCAAAATGTTATCATTTGTCTTTCACGTGAATCCCCTCTCATCGTCACTCTCCCCTGCCTGCAGCTCAGCTCTGAGTGAGTCACTGTATGACTCAGCCCCTATTTGCTCTGAGTAAAGACACAGTATTTAAAACAGATGCTGTACATAAATTACCTGAAACACAGATAGCAGAAACCATTTGATTTAGACACAAGGCAACGTTCACACGCACACGCCAACAACCATCTTCAACAGCACGTACAATCCCTGTCCTGTTAGGACACTAATGCAGTTGTATTGACTGATCAATGAATACAATGGGTTAGTGTTCATTGCACAAACCTGTTTTCTATTTCTATGTCAGGAGGACGCCTTGTAATAAAACAGAACAGATCTGCACAATTTACTAAGCAACTTTCTTTATAAAACTACTGGAAAAAAACCCCAGAGCTAGGGGGCTGCTTGGTAATCTTTAAGGAATCCTGTTACCTACATACAGGTGAGTGCTGAGGGTCGCAGAGAGGTCTGTATGATCCCAAGGCCCATCCCTCTCTATCACTCCCTCACTCCCTCTCTTCTTCTCCCTCGCTCCCTCTCCTCTCTCAGACCTGTCCAGCATGCAGTATTCAGCAAACCTTCTCAGCTGAGCTGGTGTGTCTCTCTCTCGCTCCTCTGATTCTTGGTACTTGACCGTTCTTGCTAAATAAGCAAAACTCTGCATTCTTGCCTTTAGGGAACGAGGCTGCTAGGATGGAGGAGGACTGAGAGAGAGGGAGAGGGAGAGAGGCACTGGGAGAGAGACAGATAAAATAAGGAGAAGGAAACACTAGCTGTGTAGTGCAGTTCCACGCTGTCAGCTTGCGTGCACCAATACTTGTGCACAAACAGACAACAACTCTGTTGCACCCACGGCATCTCAATGCAAACAGAAACTCATTTTCACGGCAGCATAAAGAACCTATTGTTTCCATTTAGCATAAGAAGAACATTCTTTATTATTTTCTTCAGGTAGAGGGGGGTGGGGGTGTTGCGGTTTTGTAAAGATTATAAAGTCTAGACAGGATTTGAGGTTGGAAGGAGGAATAATGGAGAGAGAGAGAGAGAGAGAGAGAGAGAGAGAGAGAGAGAGAGAGAGAGAGAGAGAGAGAGAGAGAGAGAGAGGGTGGTAAGAGGAGGACTAGACACCTCACCTTGTAACCTGAGAAAAGGGAGACAGAGGAATTCTGACAGAGACATGGACTCTGGCATTTACAATCCCCAGAGCCAGCTATAAAGGCTGCATGCTGTGCTGGGCAGCTCTGTCTAGCTGGAACACACAGCCGCTGTGTTTGATGTACGAGCGGCACTGACACATCAAGGTCTTTGCTCAGAACGAGCTCAGGCACTGATAAGACATCACTGGCTGCTATATAATGGAGGTTGCTGTGCTTCTGCCATGGTGTGCAATTGAAAATCTTAGTAAGCAGTGGCACCTTTTCCCTGAACATTTAAAAAATAAAGAAATACTTCCCCTGCACATCTCCTAGTCTTTCCTTAAACATGCCCTCTTGTTTCCCTGCACTCTCTGTATATTCTCACTGTTTTTTTCTCTGCCTAATTCCTCCTCCTCCCTTCCCAGGTCTGCTGTCTGGACTGCTATCGGTGAAAAAGAAAGGAGAAAAATAAGTCCTGGATAAAAAGAGATGTCTGTCTCACTGTCTGGGTTATCAGCCCCTGACAGCTGACTCTCAGCCCGGTTGATTCCTCCCCCTTCAGGATCAATCAAGATGAACCCCCGTAATCCTCTGGAATCCACTTAAAAGCAGCACCTTCAGATGACTTCACATTGCCTCTGAATAAAACACCTCGAGCTGTGCAGGAACTGGAGCGCCAGGGGCACAGCCGGTCAATGCGCTGGTCTCTCTCTCTCTCTCTCTCTCTCTCTCGCTCTCTCTCTCACCTTTGGAGGCCTGGGTGCGAATCTGGCCCAGGACAGGTTCAATGAATTTGGTTTGGTGTGAACTACGAGGTAGGCCACAGCTGGATTTTCTTGTTGGAGCATTTTACAACACAGCTGTTTGCTCCTGTAGGAGTGGTCAAAGCTGAACATTCAGCTCCTGGTCTTTGTTCCAACACTGTTCTAAATTGTTTAATTGAACCAATTAAAACCTCCATCCAAACCCTGAAGTAGTGCTGACCCCTGCGCTAATGAAATACAGGTTGATCAAATCACAGCCCCCGCATCTCCATGCATCTCCACATTAACCTGGAAGCTGTAGGGTAAGCATTGTTTTCGTTTTGTTTTGTTTTTTTCCCATCACACAAACAAACCAACAAACCAACAAACCAAGGGAGTAGCCATACAATATATTATAGTTTAATATGTCGCACACAGGATTTCTATTTCCTCAATTTGTGACGAATTGTGCTCTATGAAGTAAAAAATTAAAAAAAAGAACGTCTGCATAAGGACACCAGCCATGCTGGACAGAAATATTAATACTAATCCAGTATCGGGCATGCCTGCCTGCTGGAAGCTTCTGGAATAGCTGCCACATTTCTGCCTTATTTAAGAGAGAGAGTGAGCGAGAGCAAGAGAGAGAGAGAGGGAGTGAGAGAGAGGGGAGAATGTGCGAGAGAGGGAGGGAGAGAGAGAGAGACAGAGAGAGAAAGAGAGAGAGAGAGAGAGAGAGGGAGAGAGAGTGAGAGAGAGGGAAGGAGGGAGAGAGAGCGAGAGAGAGAGAGAGAGAGAGATGGAGAGGGAACCTGCTTTACACCAGCTAATTCAGAACCTTAAACACGAGAGGGTTGGCTTTTTCTACCCCTCTGTGGTTTAGAATGCTCCAGTATGTTTTCAGTACTGTTCATCACACTCTACTGTATGAAGGGCTGTTGGACTGGACTCTGAGTCAGCAGATTCAATGCAGACGACAGTGCTGGCATGCAGGAAGGAAGCCTGCCGGCTCGCCATGCCTGCCCCTCCACACCCCGGGAGGGCTTTGTCTCTGCACTGACGAGTGAAAAGCAATGTTGTAGCTTTAAGACTCTTTTAAGCCGTTTATTTTTTTATTTTTTTGGCTTGTTTTTCAGAACCACACGCGTTTCCTTGGCAGCGCTGTGGAAAAATGTGTGCCTGTTTCCTTGGCAGCACTGTGGAAAAATGTGTGCCTGTTTTTGAGATTACAGAGTTGCTAAATCTGCAGGCTCTGGAGAGGGAGACGCCCTTC
>NW_024472788.1:20000-100000 GCF_017654505.1 Polyodon spathula | reverse complement strand
CAGCCTTCGGTTAAAATCTCCACACACCCCCACTCACACACACACAGAGGCACACACTGACACACGAACATACATTCACTGATCCCTCACTCACACAGGTAAACACTGATTAAAGGTTCTGTGTTTGTCTTCATGAAGCCTCACTCAGGAAAAATACATATTGAATAAACACTCACACAAAAACATAACACATGCTACATACATACATACACACATATACGTCCTTACATACAGTCATACTGTACATACTAGAGATATGGATACTAAAAGAAACATAATAAGTTTAATGATGAACGTTTCGATTAGAAGCTGATTAGTTTATTCAATTGAAGACATTGAGAAAGACTTCTGGACTCATAGTAAGAGTCCGGATCACCTCTGTATTGTGCCCCTGTGATCAGCACTCTCATGGTAAGAGTCTGGTTCACCACTGTATTCTCTCTCTGTATAAATTGGACAATCAGAAGATTTCAGGCTTCAAGGCTTTCATCCTGTCCCTCCCTCTACACTCAGCAAGAAGCTGATCCATTAGTGGGGTGTGAGGTCACTGAGCTGCCTCCTCCCTCCACATCACTTTGGGAAGACACAGAGCCAATAATGATAGGAGAAGCTGCAGCACAGAGGTGTTTATTTAGGTAATAAACAAATTCCTAACCCAGACAGAAAATACATTGAAAAACACACATCCTGACGTAAAACGTATTCAAGTCAAATGCTGTCATTGGTGTATTGAGACACAGGAGCAAATCACTGGGTGTGCTCCAGTGCAGCAAGAAAGTCCCAAACTGGAATGTTTGTCTACTTGGTTTGTTTCTTATAAAACAGCACCAACACACTCCTAAACGTTTGCTGAGAGCCAGTAAATTGACTGGTGCATTTCATTTACAGTTACTTGGAGGAGATAGCTGCTCACTGCAGCCAGCTGCTGACAAGTGACAAAACAGACCGGAAGGAGGAGGACGGGAGAGGGGGAGATAGAAATAAACAAAGCTAGGCCTCAGTCAAGCTCAAGACCTGCGGCTTTCTTTCTCTAAATGCAGACTTCCTCTGTGGCCTGTGGAGCAGGGGTGTTTCCTGTAGGTTGAGGCCCAGGGCGGGGGCAGGCCCTCTGGGATAGGGAAGATCTGCACGGCCCCTCCCTAACGGAAACACTTCCGTGATCTCTGTCTCCGGCCAAGGAAGCAGAGCTCAGAGCTGCTGAGAGATAGACAGTGCTGACAGGGGACCCAGTTAACTCTTACTCAGCAGGAGAGAGTGACGGGGCCAGAACATCTTGGCTAGAGAGGCCAGCTGGCTCCTCGAGAGTTTTATAAATTGCTGACAGAATTGTCTATACTGCCTGTTCTGAGCTTGTATTAGTCCTTAGAAAGGTTTGGTAATTATGTAGCTTCCCCAGGCTTGACCAAACCTATCAGGGCTGTACAATGCTTACCTATGCTGTTTCACTCGGGTTACCATATGACTCCATTTACAATAAGACAGTTCAGGCTTTTCAACTCACACCACAATGCATTGTGGTATGTTTGACCTGTCTCAGGTACCTTTCACAGCAGGACTACACTAACCAGAATGCACTAGGGTGTGAGTTGAAAAGCCTGCACTGTCCCAAGCTGTCATGGTGTGCATGGAGTGGCATGGTGACCCGATGTACCTTGCTTTCACTATGCTTTATTACACTTTGCTATGGTAAACCGTGCCTCTCTCCCTCTTCCTCTCCCTCTCCCTCTCCCTCTCGCAAGCAGGCTAGCTAGTTCCTATTGAACAGTGGCTTTGTAAAGGGCTTTGTAAAGGACATCTGTGCTTCAAGAAAAAGGCATTAATACATTGGTTTAAATGTAATGATGCCTTTTGTGGTGACAGAGTCATTAGTGCAATTTACGCAGCACGATGCTCCTAGATTGCTGCAGTCAAGCTGAGAAGATGAGAGCCCTAAAGCTGTCAGAAAGTCTGCTAGCGTTTCAGCCTCAGCCTATCTATTCAGTCTCTTGATCGAGTGTTAATGAAAAATCCCTCTGAGCTCCTTTACAGTTTCCTTTGACGTGCTTTTTTTAAACATGACCCAGAACTTCAAAACGCTCCATTGGAATTCTACTGTAGCTCGATAAGAAAGCAAGTCAAGCAGACAAGCGCATCAGCGAGCGGCTTCTCCGACCCTGGCTTCCACAAGCAAGTTTTTCTGAAGGCATTGAAAGAGACTTGTAGTCGAAATGTTTGTTCTGAAGGCGGCACAGTGTTTGTCTGCTTGGCTTGGTGTCTTTATAGTGTTCAAATGTTGATAGAGACAAACAGAGAGACAGAGAGACAGGGAGAGACTTACACAAGTTGACCACAGAATTTGTGCAGATTTCCCCCATGCTTTTCCCATGGTTATACTATGCATTTATTATAGTTAACCCTTGTCATGTCTATTAATATGTTCTACCACACCTCTCTGTGCTTTATCGTGCTTTCAATGTGCTTTTTATACTGTACGTTTATAAGGGGTGAGAGAGAGAAAGAGAGAAGTCCCTGACTTTCTAACCAGCATGACTCCTTTGTTCTGCTGGCTCGGTCCCGTTCTCCATTAGCTCTGGGATCATTAATTGGCTACTGGCCTATAAAGATCCTGCTTGGACGATCCCAACCTCCCATTGTGACGAGCGGAATGTTCCACACACTTGAGCTGCTTGTTCCGAAACAGAACTCTGAACCCGGAGCTGGAATTCCACAGCTATGAGCAACAAAGGAGCTCTGTACTGCACTGGAAAACAGACTTAAAGAGAGTCCAGTCGAGCCAAACCAAATCCCTTTCAGTGCTGCACGCCCACCCAAAGGCTTTGTGGTTGTCCAAGCCCCTTGTAAAACCCTTAACATTTCTATATGTTTTTAGGATTATTATTTTACCTGTCAGGTTTCTGGCATTGCAAAGTTAGCAACACCAAACATGAGGACGTGCTGAGTGTTTTATTCCGATTAATTTTTTTAACTTAAAGGAAAAATGCAATGGGGTCTCCATGAAGCGATAATGGATTGCAATTCTGCTTTGGTTTAGATAATTTAAATAGAGCCCTTTGTGAATCAAGATCGTGAAAATCAATGTAATAGCATCCCAGTGTGAGACTCTTCTGTGTGATTAAATCTCACCCAGATGCGCGCTGCCCCCCTCACACCCCCCACCTCCCCATCCCTTACCTCTCGAATCAGCTGGATTTTGGTTTTCAGCAGTGAAGCCAGGAGCACCCTCACTCGGGGGTCTGCAGGGGCAACGCTGTGATCCATCTCAGGGTTCAACATGGGAGAGGCACCCCCCAATCCCCCTGCAGTGTCTGGTCAGCAAGACCAGTGTTGAGGTCCAGACAGAGCCGGGACAACGCAAGCTTGGGCAATCACAAACAGACAACGCTGGTCGACAGCAGAATAATCCAGCTCAGTGTGCTGGTCCAGTGGGTCAGTGCTGGGTGATCTGGTTCGACCAGACAATGCAACCCCAGCCGCTCCCTCTGTGCCAGTCTACTCCAGCTGAGCAGTTCCTGCCCGGAGGCTGCATGCACAGCGACAAGATCCAGACAGCAGCACACAGAGAGTATCTGAGTAAGAGAGAGCGAGGCCAAGTCCTACACCCAGAGAAGGAGCTCCGAGCCAGGGGCAAGAAGCCAGGTGTGCAGGGGAAGGAGGGAGGGAAGGGCAGGCTTTATTCAGTCTGCGTAGGAACACCACTTAAATTATTCTAATGTTAAACAAATATGAAGTAGAAAATTTAAAAATAGAACACCACTCCCTGCTTCGCACCTCTCTGTCTCTGAAACACCAAACAGGACCCCCAGAGTCTTAGCAAAAGTCTTGGAACGAGGATTCTCCCCCAGTGATTGGGATGAAAAAAAATCAAACTGGTCAAATCCCTCGTGTTCCTGATTCTTCTCAAGTCCACACTGTGAAGCCAGTTCCACAGAAGAGGGGTTTTGCTGGTCTTGAACCCGAGTCCTGAGAGTTATGTCTGTGTTGGGAGCCGAGTGCTGGACTGCAGCGAGCTGGCCTGGCTGTTACCAGTCTGCCGCAGGAGAGAGGAGAGGGGGGAGAGAGTTTGGAAGTTGGGAGTTTCTGCTTCCCGGACTTTAGAGGAAATGACGGAGATGGAAACTGCTTCCATAACAATACCCGTTCCAAATATAGGAACATTATCTCCCTCTCCCTCTCTCTCCACCTCTCCCTCTCCCTCTCCCTCTCCCTCTCCCTCTCCCTCTCCCTCCCCTCTCCCTCTCCCCTTCCCTTCCATCCCCTCCCCTCTCCCTCACCCTCTCCCTCTCCCCTTCCCTTCCCCTCTCCCTCTCCCTCGCTCTCTCCCTCTCCCCCTCTGAAACCAGTCAGCCTGAACACTCAGAGTGACAGCGGGGTGTGGATCTGGGTAAAAATCAACAGATTGGTGAGCACAAATCAACAGATTTTTGAGCACGATTCCTGCTCTAACTATTGCAAACCATTGAACTGTCAGCCAGTCACAATACCAGATGACATACTGCAGAAAGCATTATCTCACACAGAGAAAAACCATTGAATGTTTATCGCAATTGAGCTGATTTGTTTAGTGTTTGCCAGATGAGACTTGCACTCTGTTTAGGCAGGAGCCGGTACACAGTCTGACAGGCTACAGATGTCAGCGCTGATGAGCTGATGGAACCCTACCCACACTTCCAGCCCCCAGCTCTGTTCCTACGGCAACGAGGCCTGAAGAATACCCCTCTTGTCTCAAACAGAGAAGGACTGAGGCAGGAGCTGGAGCGAGGAGAGAGGGAGGGAGGGGGAGAGAGAGAGAGAGAGAGAGAGAGAGAGAGAGAGAGAGAGAGAGAGAGAGAGAGAGAGAGAGAGAGAGAGAGAGAGAGATGGGGGTGGGTGGTAAGAGAGAGACTTGGCAATTATGGGTACTGCACTGGGGCTATCTGCTATCCCTTACAGATACCATAGCAGTAATAAGTGAGAAAGAAAGAAAGAAAGAAAGAAAGAAAGAAAGAAAGAAAGAAAGAAAGAAAGAAAGAAAGAAAGAAAGAAAGACTGTCTCTTAGATCAGTAAGACCGGTTGTAACACCACTAAACACAACTACCATTGCTGTCCAGCTGAATTGTGATGTCCAAACAAAGAGCTTCTTCACTAACATTGATTGAATTTGACTGAAGCGCTGTGCTGTGTCTCCCTGCAGAGCTCAGAGCTCTCCCGCAATAGGCTCCACAGTAGTTAATGACAAGTACCAACGTGGCACAGGCTGCTGCTTTGCTATAACAGAGAAAGTGTTCGCGTCTGCCCCAGGTCTCACTCAAGAGACTGAACATGCAGGAATTCAGTGTAATCTGGGCTCAGAATAGTCCAACAAAAAACAACAGAGCTTCCTAATCCTGCTCAGAGTTTACAACACGTTCACTTTCACTGTCAATAACACTTTGCGGTCGGTTTAGAAGGGCATGATCGTAACACCTTATAATGAGGGATGACAGTATGTAGAATCTATCTATCTATCTATCTATCTATCTATCTATCTATCTATCTATCTATCTATATATATATATATATATATATATATATATATATATATATATATATATATATATATATATATATAAATGCTGAGTGTTTGTTTTTATTGATCTGCTTTTAAAGGCTTTCTAGCTACCATTCATAATTCAAAATACATTGTATGACAAGCAGGTGGCACTGTACTTTAAGCAAAAATCCCATAATGATTCAAAACACAAAAGGGGAATGATATCAGCCACGTAACATTGTTTTCATTTCTTTTTAAAAAAGCGATTTTAAAAAAACACATTTTTACGTTTTTTAAAAGTAAAAAAAGAATTATCGCAAACTCACCTGAGCGCCCTAAAGCAACATCTTCAACATCTCCAGCTGAAGACTTTAAGAAAACTACAGGGAAAAAAATCCATAAGCTTTACAGTCCCAGGAAGTGATCCAGAAAAACAAAAAACTAAAAAAAAAACATCCCAGGCTGGTGGCTTTGTGGTTTCTCAGGTGTTTGTAAAATAGTCCAGACACGCTTCTCACTGAGGATTGAAAAAAACACCTTGAAGAGGAGGCAATATACAGAGATGCTCTCTCTCTCTTTATGTATCTCGATGTGTATGCCTCTAACAATCTTTCTTCTTCCTGTCCCTCTCCCTCCTCCCCCTCTCTCTCTGTCTCTTTCTGTGTCTCTGTGTGTGCCTCTCACACTCCTTCTTCTCCCTCCCTCTTTCTCTCCCTCTCTGTCTTTCTCACTCTCCCCCTCTCCCTTCTTTCTCCCTTCTCTCTCTCTCTCACTCTCTCTCACTCTCTCCCCTCAGCACAAGGCTCCCTTTATTACTGCTCCAGAGTTGAAGAAACCCCTGCTTGTTCTCGTGGACGCACAGAGGCAGAGATGCACCACAGTGAACTCAAAATACCCACAGTGTGCCGGGGAGGAGAAGGCTTCTGTGAAATAGCATCAATATCAACACAACTCCGGCTGGATGAAGTGGCTTTTCTTTACTGACAGCGTCGCTCACAAACAGGGTCTTGGATGTCTTCCCAAGAACACCAGATGTTAAGTGTCCCGTCGTGCAGGAAAGTGGAAAATGCTCTTTTTTATAAAGCACTGAGATGACATTTCTTTAAAGGAACTGTAGTTCAAGGATGTGTCTACTTGTTGTCTCTCTCGTGTCTCAATCTCTCCTTCTTTTATGCCGTCTCTCTCTTCCTCTCAGTCTCTCTTCCTCTCTCAGTCCCCTCACTCTCCTCAAGCTAGCTGTCCATCGACAAATCTACTTGTCAGCACATCTCCCAAAACTTTCTTTCCACAGAAAACGGAGAAGAATTCCTTACCCACAAAAACCACAAGCTGGGCAGAAAAAGAAGCCAAAAAAACTATTTCCTCATAAGAAAACAACTTGAGCCAGCGGAGGAAATAGAAGAAGAATATCTGCAGCCGAGAACACAGAGATCATTTTCTCTTTTCCAGCCTGGCTTTTAAAAACCACAGGCAGATGGAACACTCCTGTTGTTGTTGGACAGTCACTCTGAGCTGATCTAATGGGTTCAAGCTGCACTGATCCCACTGCGTCCAGCTTGGCAAGGCCGCCAGCAAACAAAAACTCCACCCACCCCCACCCTGAGCATTGCTAATTTCCATCCCAGTCTCCAATGGAAAGTGCGTGGGGTGTACCAAGTGATTAAACTGGGTGGAAAGTCAGAAACCCTCTGGGATCGGCCTGCAGAAACACAAGTGTTACTTGTGTAAGGGGGCTAAAACAATAGATACACAGACTGGACCGCTCCCTCTGCTGGTCAGTGAGGGACACACACTGGACCGCTTTTAAAATGGTATAAATATCTCTCAGTACGTTTGCTCCACGTGATGGCTTGTGCATTCCATTAAAACCAGTTGCTCATATAGCTAGTCAGTTTATTAAGAACCTTAGTTACTTGTGGTCAATTTCTTTTTTCTGCTTTAACTGTTTATTAAATATAATTGCCAGTCAGGCACAGATATCTGAGCTCCAAACCTCAAGATTTTAAGCAGCCTGGAAAGTATAGTGGGAAGAGAGCTGTGTAAGAGACACAGCAATATCGTTTTGAGGCTTTGGAAAAAAACCAGCCCAGGTTTTAGGTGCAGCAAAATACCCTAAAGGAGGACAAGGTGGAAAATCTTACTGCTAGCAGCATGATCACCAGTCCCCATTTTTTTTCAATCATAGATTCTTCTTTGCTTGTATTTAATGCTTCAGTTTTGGGTAATGTAAGCTTACAGACAACACTATTGCTGCTGTTGCTTCCTGGTACCTAATCACTTCTTGTTGCGTCGCAGTTCAAAATCACACCATGTGAATTAAGAAGAAAAAGGACAAGAGGAAAGATTCTCCGCACCATAGAAGGGAGCCCAGTTATCAAGTCAATGAAGCGAGTAAGAGGCAAGGAAATGCATTTTAAACTTTTGCTTTGCACTCCTCTACGTCCTTAATTTGGGACCAGCAGAGTAAACCCAGCAGGGTCTCTATTCATTAACGGCTCGAGGGAATTTAATTGCAGCTTCGTGTCGCAAGCAAAGCAAAAGTGGAGCAGTAAATATCGACCAGGATTCAATTGAAACATTGATCCAGTCTTGACGTTTCAAATGGACTGAGGTACAAGCAAACTGCAGCTAGTCTTGAGAGCGTCTGTCTACTTCTAACATCACGCCTTAAAACAGTTGCATCTTACAAGATGATATTATAACTTACCTGGTGAGCACTTCCACATGTAACAGAGGGCTCCAATGGGAGGCTTTGTAAAGAAAGATTGGTACAGAACACATGTGTTTCATTTTAAAACATCATATCTGGTACCACACAAGGTGAAAGAAATCTCTGTTTGCAAGCCACGCTTTCAGATGGTACTGCACTTCCTGGAGGGTGAAACTGTCTCACCCCTTCAAACGGCTTCTTTCTTAGCATTAGCCAACTAGCTGCTTCTTCCCCTAATGTGATTCTCTCAACACTGCAGTGAACAGAAATGCAAACCAGCTAAGATTGGCGGAATTATTTTTTTAGCTACAATCCCTCCTAGAGCTCACAGTTCAGTCTTGTACCTTTACCACAACCCTATAAAACAGCACTGTCTGCATTCCCTCAGTGGCAGAGCACAATCCCATTCCACGATATTCAACATGAAACCCAGTCTGCCTTCCAGCCAGCTTGATAGCTGCTACAAGGCTGCTTGCAATATAATGGGAACCACATTTCCAAGGATGCTATCTGCCCTCATCAAGCCCTTCACAGCCTAGGCTGTAATTGAAGGAAAATGTTTATAAAACATCAAAGCAAAGCTGACATGCGGCTTGACTCCTGGCCCCGATCAGATCAGCTCAATTTAGCTTTAATTGAATGGGGGTTACAGAGGGGCGCTCGATATATTTTTGATGCTTTTCCCCATTTTCATGGCGACACGTGCTCAACAGAATCAAGTTGCTTCGAAGCGGTTTTAAAACACCTACTCATTCAGTTTTTGGGAGGACTCTGCTAAACTTTAGGCTTCAGTGGATAACCCATAAGGAAGAAAAAAAAACACACACACACACACATTTTATAAATATCACAGAATCAAAAGGATATAAAAAAAAACACGTGGTTAAATTTCAAAAGCTTGAAAAGCACAATCAGAAAGATTTGTTTGTTTCAATTCCCCGGCAGTTTCTATAGTTAGCATTTTTGTCATTTTTGGACCAGCCTCCTGGCCCTGTCTGTGTTATACAAGGCTGTACGATGATGTCACTCGGCTCGTGGCTCCCTGAGCTGTGCTGTGTGAGAGGTTGCCTTGGCGACCACGTGGATGTTGGAAAGGATGATGCGTTCCAGGAAACGGGGGGGATTGCAGGACTGCTATTCTTAGACTGGCATTGGAGCTTACTGTGGAGGAAGTGTGCGTTACAGACCTTTCATCCACCAATCAGGAAGCTGCATGTTTCCCAAGCACACATGGCAGGTGATCGCGTGACTGGACAGAACTTCAACCAAGCTTTCAGACGACAGTTAAAACAGCAAGGAGAAGCAAAATATAAACCTGCAAATTAGAGATTTGAAATGCTTCCAATAACAATAAGGCATTGTTTACTGGTTTCTGATCGCAGTGAAATTCATCTGACCTTGCCTGGGTAGTTGATCCTGTCTGTGCAGCAGTTCTATAGGACAGTGGAGCAGGAATACTCAATTAATCGCAGTCAGAATAGATCTGTCTTGGTTCTGCTGCTCTTTCCACAGAAGAGATTTTACGAGCTTGTTGGAGGCTGTTTAAAAGCGGAAACGCAGGTCTTGTTCTGGAAAGGTTGTACGAGACACAGTGGGGCGGTGGGAGGCTGCTGCAGAAAGCCTGCAGAATGATATTTAGGAAAGTGTTTCTCAGGTGTTGTTTCCGCTTGTAAAAATCCCACTGCCGTCACCATCTGGGTTCCACATGTTGCCACTCTGCCACGTGGCTGTGGGGTACACGATGGCTCACAGATGCACTGTGGTGTGGGCGTGAGAGGGGAGCCCAGGGATCTGCTATGAGTCAGAACCTCACTGCGACTGGGCACTGCGGTCCAGGAGAGGGGCCAGTGAAGAGCCGCCAGATTAGAGTGGTGAGGGTAGGGAATGGGCCACCTAGTCATGTTGCTGATGCTGAATCACTGGGATCTTCTAAGAGATTAACTATCTACTATTGGAAACAGGTGAGCACTGATGGGCTGAATAGCCCCTAAAGCTTTCTTGTGCTCTTCGGCAGGCACTGGTGTTGCTTCTGAGTGACAGGGGGATCTGGGGTGCAGAACAGGCCACTGCTGCCCTCTGCTGGGCAAGTCCAGAACAATCCCACTGAAACACAGAACTCACACACTGCCTTTGATTTAATTCGAGCCTGGATTCCTGACACTCAGTATTAGAGTCTTAGAAAACTTCAGTTCAACACTTTTATTTTTTTTGTGGGTGACTAGAAAAGATTTTAAAAAGGCTTTTAAAAAATACATTTTCCTCTCGCTTATTAACGCAACGACTGTCCCTCCAAGTGAGTTCCCCTTTCTGCTGTACAATATATTCATGAGCACTGCTGTGCCTCTAATGCACCTTATCAATTTATCCACTGCCAGAACCTGCGCTTGCTGGAGCATCTACACATAAACCTCACCGTGACTTTAAATCACAATTGCACCCCCAACTTTAAACAAGATCCCAGCCTTAAAATATCAGATTGCAGATCTGCAGGACGATGACGTTATCATTCTCACACTGGTGCCGATATTCAAGGGCAAAATGACTGCCTCTCTCCATGAGCTGTATAGAGTCTATAAGTCAAGCAGACACATTTTCAGCTGGTGCCTTCATGGGTTTCTTCTAAGTGTCATTACAGGGCTCCACAGTGGTACTATTTGTGCATCTATAGGTGTTTTTCTGAGGCTGCACGCACCTCACACTGCTGAGGCTGATAGGAGTGGATGGCAGTAACTGTGGTAGAGTATTGGGTTCAATAGCCCCACTGTTCTTCATTGTAGTCCCAGTGGGGTCTGGATGTGGATGCTAGAGCAGAGGTAACAGGCCAGCCCTCAGTGAACGTTTGCTAGGCCCCCCTCTCTCTACCCACACACAACAGGGCTAGTCTGTTCAACGGCCATCGCCGGTCACGAAAAGGAAATTCCTCACCGCCCCGCAGAATGTGCCCAATTTCCTCCCTGAGCCTAAAACGGGACAGTCTCTGATCCCAGGCCAAGGGGCCATCTACAAAATGGGGGGGGGGGGCACGACAGATCACCAGCACACAGGCTTGTGACACGGATGTGTCTCCCTGGGCTACTTTCACCACGGTCCCTTAGCGAGTCCATGAAAGAAAACGGTTTTGAGTTCTCTTTCATGTGCTTTGTTTGCTCCCCTTCCTGTCCCTCTGTTTTTCTCACTCCTGTCCTGCGCAGATGTCGGCAGTTTGCGCAGATGAAAGAGAGGTTAGATGGAGTCAATGTCTCAGCTTCTCGCTGCTTTCTTTAACGAAGCGGAAACTCTTCCAATTCAAACAGATGGACCCTCCAATGACTCACCTTCAAACACAAACACAGGGCTTTGTATTCCTATGGAAGTCTATTAACCTGTGGATGTAATGGTTCATGAATTTCATTCTGTATTGAAATCAAAACGATGTCTGTGACTAGATAAATAAGTACAGCTCTGGCCAAAAGTTTAGCATCATCTAGAATTTTAGGACTGAGACATAATAAAAAAAAATTATAAATTATTTCTTTTATTTAACATCATGTAATCAAAGAAACTTCACAAATGATATCGCAATAGTCTACCGGAAGTCATAATAGTACAGCAGTAAAATATTTCATGTTAGATTTCAAAATGTCATTTACAATTTTTGTCATTTTTCTTTAAGTAGATGGAGAACTGCAAAGCGGTGTGTAATTCAACATGTTAATAATGTAATGTTATCCAACAGGTTTCATTCGACTTTATGAAGCAAAATGAGTTCATTCTATAGGGTGACAGCTGTATACTGTGCAAGAAAAAAAAAACAGAACAATCTGTTTGTGGTCCCTGTTTTGCAAATGCATTAGATTCCCCAACACACTTGATCCACAGCATAGAAATTACAAGAGTAGTTAGCCATTTATAAAGGTGTTGAGTCTATTTTAAAAGCTGAGCATTTCTGTTTAAAAGTGCAGCACAGGAATGGGACGCTGCTGGCCTGAGTGCAAGAAGGAATCAGACAGACTCCTCCATTGATTCAGGGGCAGGAGAGACTAGTCCAGCCAGCAGGTAGAATGGCACTGGGCTGCAGCAGCTTAAAAATGTACAGTTAAAACACAAAGCCTCTGCAAGGGAATGTGCACAAGCAAACTAAGCAGTGAGACTTACTCTATAAGTGAGCTAGCACTGGATCTGGAGCAGCCGAGCCCAGGGAACAATAGAAAACAAAAGCAAAAACCAAAAGAAGTCGCCACATACCTTAAACCTCACTTTCTTTGCCATCCCTGCTTGTGGAGGTCAGTCTGCCCCCCCCCTCTCTCTATCTCTGTAGCTTTCACCGGGACTTGGTGATGCACTGGGTATCACTTTTAAAAACGAGTCTTCTTAAAAGAGAATTTAAAAAACAAGACCAGATCTGAAGCTTTTTAAATAAACTGAGCACTTAATCCCACAGTATTTCAATCCAAAGGCTGCTGAAACTTGCTGCTGTTTCTGTCTTGCTGTGTTGCAGTCTCTCTCTCTCTGTACACAGATGCTAACAAAGCCTGTGACCCCAGCCCCCCTCTTTCTATTCAATCAGGAGACAGAAGCATCAGGACCCTCGGCTCCTCGCCTCTCCCAGCAGGACAGACTGAGCTACAGCTGGAGACAGAGCTATAGAAATCCACCATGGAGAGCAGCCGTCTTCAAACACTTCTGCCTTTTGACTTTCTGATTTCTGATTTCCAAATCCTCTTTCTCTCTCATTCTCCAAAACGTAAACAGGTATCACAGTGAAAAAGAGGTCAGGACAGTATTAATACCCCCTCCCTCCACACACACACACCACTGTGCTGTGTCGTAATCTCCTGTATTAAAAATCAAAATAAAACAGGACTTGTCTCTGAGAATGCAATCAATCCTTGAATGTGTCTGAGAGATCCACAGCTCCATGCAGTCTCGCCGGGGTCGAAGGACAGTTACCTTTGAAAGCATTGGAATGTCAGTAAGCAGCCAGGTGGTTCGAGAGCAGTTTTTATTGAACTGGAATTAATTGCACAGCAACATCTGTGTTTGTTGAGATTGCTGCATTTCCTCTGTAGTTAAACACTGGTGTGGGTGCCAGTTACTCCCTGCACTCAGAATACAATTGCTTTTCACCTGTTAGAACTCTGACTGGTCCCAGTGTAACACCTCTGATGGGAAACCTGATACACAATGCCTAAATGCATTGGTAAAGCTTTTACACTTCCTGTTCTTTGGCCAACTGACAGCTCTATGCCTTATAAAGGGCACTGTCAGGTCTCATGATGTGCCAAAGCTGTTTGTGGTGTGTGTGTGTGTTCCAAATAAAGTTTCTAACACCTGCTGGACTGTCACTGCTGTTCCTAATAAAGTGGCCACACTTTGCTCTGTCACTGCTGTTCCTAATAAAGTGGCCACACTTTGCTCTGTCACTGCTGTTCCTAATAAAGTGGCCACACTTTGCTCTGTCACTGCTGTTCCTAATAAAGTGGCCACACTTTGCTCTGTCACTGCTGTTCCTAATAAAGTGGCCACACTTTGCTCTGTCACTGCTGTTCCTAATAAAGTGGCCACACTTTGCTCTGTCACTGCTGTTCCTAATAAAGTTGTCACACTTTGCTCTGTCACTGCTGTTCCTAATAAAGTGGCCACACTTTGCTCTGTCACTGCTGTTCCTAATAAAGTGGCCACACTTTGCTCTGTCACTGCTGTTCCTAATAAAGTGGCCACACTTTGCTCTGTCACTGCTGTTCCTAATAAAGTGGCCACACTTTGCTCTGTCACTACTGTTCCTAATAAAGTGGCCACACTTTGCTCTGTCACTGCTGTTCCTAATAAAGTGGCCACACTTTGCTCTGTCACTGCTGCTCCTAATAAAGTGGCCACATGCACGCCACTGTACCCTGCCATGATCTCCCTGTGGGAAACATCGGAAAACTTGGCTCTGCACTGATAGCAATTGTTTAGTCTTGGGTTGAAATTGGAATGCTGTTTAGTCAAGTTCTGCCCTGATACTGCGGCTCATTTTCAGGGTCATTCTATTGGCAGGACACCCCTACAGTACATTATAGTATGTGCAGAGAACAGGAAGGACCAGCCTACATTGCACACAGGCCTGTCAGTGCCCTGCTGGTAATGAGATGCTTGCAGAGCACTGGCACTGCTCCCTGCCATCATTTACACAATTACATTGTCTGAAGAGACCCACCAAGTGTTCAGACAGCTTCCCACTGCGGCATGCCGTGATAAACAGCATAGCAAAGTGTAGTGAAGCACCGAAAACACAGCGATGGCACTGCACAGCACAAACAAGCTCGCTGAATCACTGGGAAACATAGGAAGCCACTTAACAGAGGGACACATATATATAGAGATGCTATTGCTTTATCTGCGGTAGCATTTTGGCTGTGAACTCCTGTTAAATGGATTGGAACAAAAGGGAGGGGGTTACACACAGATGCTGACTGTGCTTAGCATTACAAAGCATAGTAACCCCTAACACCCCATTCATCAGTCCATCCACTCACCGTCCTTTTACACTCGTTAAACTCTGCTACCCTCTGGTGGTTAGTCCAGAGAACTGCGATCCTTCAGTCATTTCCAATGCTTCAGGTGCAGTTAGCTCTGGATATTCCTACTTCAGATGTCTCACTGATGTTTTACAACACAGTTCAGAACAAGCCTGGCAAATGCTCAAGCATGGTACAAGGTGCAGTGTTCTAGAAATCCTCCCAATAGAGCACTAAGCAAACCACATGATGCCCGGTACAGACTGATATTTCTGTCTGTTTTTCTGAATGTGTCAATCACTTATATAAATATATTTTTCACTGTTATTGTAGATTGGCCCACACAATTATTATATAGAATTTATTTCTAAATAAGTGTTAAGAATCCTGCCCTTTATATATATGCACCTGCATGGCATATGACAGTTCTAAAATAGGGTGTCTCTTATTAGAACAGGCTCCACTTCTCAGTTTGATCTCATTTTGATTCTAATAAGAACAACAGACACAGAACACTTGTCGTTTCAACTTATAACACAAAAACCTCTCTTGCGCTGGGCCCAAAGCCACAGGAGCTTGAGGGTCAAGTTTAATAGCAATGTTTGTGTTGTGCAAGTCTGCAGCTGTGGGAAGACAGCTCTCCCAGAACTGGCTCTCCTCTGTTCTCATGCAGACAAGACAGACACACACAGCCCCCCAGCCCTCGCCCCTAACACACACAAGCTCCCCCTTAAGCTTGCTTGGTTACTGACAGGCTCTCCTGCAGGCAATAGAAACCACTGCACTACCCCTTCAGACTTCAGTTAAAAATGAACGCATCCAATATATTAAAATACAACAAATTATACTATTTATTTATTTAGATTTTTTTAAATCGGTTCGGTTGAGAAAAACAATGCAGTGCTATTAAATCAGCAATCTGTGTCGACAGACGCCAAATTGCAGCATGGTTTGCATCACTACATGAACGACTTAATGTTCAAGAGAAAAAACAAGTTTACACAAAAAAAAAAGGCACACTCAGAATTCCATCTTTTATAATACACTTTAATCGATTAAAGTTTTTTTTTTTTTTTCTTTATTTTTTACAGTGGAATGTTAATTGTATTCCCCTTTCTAATGATACTTTTACAGGGTTACAAAACCATTTGAAATCGCCCCCCCCCCCAAAAAAAAAAAAAAAAAAATCCAAGAAAAACAAAAAATAATTTCTTTCTCCAACTGAAGTCGCCAACCAGCTAAAAGTCAGTTCGCAGACGTAAAGGACAGGAAACTAAGATCTGGGGCATCTGGAACACGACTGGGTAAGAGTGGGGAGGCGAGGTTACAAAGAGCACCTCCTCCCCCTGAACGGTAAGAACAGGTATTCTGTACAGAGCAAAATCAAGCAGGTTCCCTCCTTCACTGCCTCTCTACAGACCGTGCTTACAAGAAAGCACATTTCAGGTTATAATGCAGGCATTACAGGGGCTCTGCAATCCAGGATTGCGTTGGTGCTTTCAATTACTCGCAAAAAAGTTACTGGACAACAAGCGATCGGGAACAGAACAACTCCACCAGGCACTGCAGTCGGACCAAGCAAAACAAATCCGCAGTTCAATGTGCCGAGCAGATGTAATGAAGTTAGCAGATTTGGGATCGAGTTTGTGAAGGGACAGGGGGATATGGAGTTTTAAAAAAACGGGGTAGGTGGGGGACAGGATATTTTCCATAAATAAAAACCCCCCATCAATGAAGAAGAGTTTGATTAAAAACACTGGAGTGGATCAGAATTTATTTTGTCTGGTCAGTCTGGCTTTTATTTCTTTTATTTCATGCACAACAGGAGCCAAACCTGTGTCTTAAAAACAAACCAATCTTCAGAATGACTTGCACTGGGATCATCCTCACCAAAACAAACAGAAACGAGGGGATTCAGAAGGGAGCAACTTTGTACCGTAATGCCCAGAGTCACAATCTACTGTTTAACAATCAAAAACATCTGAATTTATTTAGTGTTTCGCCCAGGGATGTTTAATGTTGTGAGGTTCATGTTTAAAGAAAAAAAAATAATAAAAAAAAAAATTTCCCTGGGCAACATCAAGGCCAAGTTGTCTGAATACCCCACGTTCTCTTTCAGAATGAATAAATCAACAAGGAAAACAAGATCACACATACTGAAAAGAGAAAAGGAAACAAGGACCGTGCTGCACGGAATCGATATGTCCTCTGATGGAACTGCAGAAGACTTTACTTACAGGAAACCATCAGGCGACAAGTCAATTACCCCCGCCCCGCCCCACACAAGGACTGCTCTTCCACTTATTACCTGGTTTTTGATTCTTGTTTCTCCTTTGCTAATGCAGCGCACACTGTGCTTCAGGGTGACATTGACATTTTTAACACATATTTATATATAAAGGTATAAATACACCAAATACTGTGCTCCACCGCAATGGGCTTAGTTGGGCGTCGTCCAGCTGAAGGACTGTTGTTTCTTGAACACGTTATACAGGCGGTTAGACTAGATCTTTTACGTTTTCTTTTTCTTTACAGTATTTCGTATTTGTCGACGACGAAGGACGTCTCTGTGGAGAACCTCACAGGGCTGTTACCGTCTACTTGACTCACTTTGGAAACCTGGACAAAGAAATAGATAAAATGACTGATTCCATTTACACCATTCCAAACAGACGCAATCGTTACAATATGCAGGCATCACTGTTTAATGTTTTAATCATGTCCTTTAATCGAAAACACTGACCAAGCCCTTGAACACTTCTGGCTGGTTTCACTGATCCCGGTCAGCACTAATCTTGCACTACTTTACCTTAGGCAAGGCAGTCTCACATTAATACCAATAGGCGGTCTTTCAAACCCGCTTATGGTTGCGTATCAGAAAACCTCCCGACAAAAGGCACAGCAAAAGGTCCCTGCATCGTACGGTTGGATGACAATGACACTTTCAACTGCTGATTATCTTACACCATGTGCAATTGCTTTTGGATTTTTAAAAATACTAATGTAATGTAATCTCTACACACAATAGAGAAGAGGGTACATTTTTCTTTATGGACAAATCAGCTATTACTGGGAAGGAGGGAGGGGGAATAAAAAAAAAAAAAAAAGTGGTGCTGTGATCCTTTTCATCTTTAGATAGTACGCTCATCTCTAGTAACTTCCAGTACGATACAGGGCTGGAAATAAGATTCCTATTGCATAGAAGCCTGATCCATTCCTGGTTTTATTACAAGTTTAATAAGACACACCTGAGTTTGTTACCTATACACTGGGCTAATCA
This sequence comes from Polyodon spathula, assembly GCF_017654505.1. Classification (NCBI taxonomy): domain Eukaryota; kingdom Metazoa; phylum Chordata; class Actinopteri; order Acipenseriformes; family Polyodontidae; genus Polyodon; species Polyodon spathula. The sequence goes on along the minus strand of NW_024472788.1, from coordinate 82,021 downwards.
ACCTTGTTGCAAAACCTGGAATGGGTGTAAGTGCTCTGCAATAGGAGTCTTACTTCCACCACTGCGATAGACAATCAAGACTAAACAAATCTATGGCTGTGGGCACAGTCCACTGTCGCTCGGAGCCCCCTGTACAGTACCTGGATGTCGCAGTAGTTGCGCTTGGACACAAAGGACACGTTGACTGGGAAGAAGTCACTGGGCTGCCCCGCGATGCTGAACTCCATGCTGCCCGACTTGTTCTTGGCGTCGATGATGGGCAGAGTCCACTCCAGAACGTTCCGCCGGCTGTCGTGGCGATACTCCCCGTCCAGGTCTCCGATCACTGGGGCACCCACGCCCGAGCTAAGCAGAGAGGAGACATTTTAAAACTTTCTAACACAAAAAAAACACATGCAAGATCCCTACCTAGATGCATCACAACGTCTGCAACCGATCAGAACAGCCATCACAGTAGTGCTTAATCGACATGTATACATATAACTTGTATATGTGAGTTTATGGTTATAGCCTGTGTAAATGACTATAGAAATTCTTAATATATACATACATTGACCAACACTGGCTATGTGAAGCACCTATATTTGGCCTGGGTATTTTTTGAAAATTGGTCAAAGGTTAAAGCGAAATTCGTACTGTCTAACGTTTAACCATTTGCAGTCCTATGTCGGACCAGGTCCGACATTACTGTTTTCCCTTTCCAGTCCGATGTCAGACCCTGTCCGACATCAAAAAGCACAGATCTCTAGTCATTTTTTCTCCGGAAAAAGCAGAGAAAACCTTTCAATGGCCGAATGAAACAGGAAAAAAAAAAAAAGGGCGTATCTCACAGCCCCATGCACTACAGAGATAACACGGACATAAAGCAGAGAGCCGCTTCTGCATCCAGCGCTCAAAGAATACTCCAGACATTTGCAGAGCTTTTTTACATGGTATAGTAATAAAATAATGACTTGGATCGCATTATTGAGGAGTCTGGTGATAAAATAAGCGATCAGGAGAAGATTTATCAGTATGCACGTCTATAAAAAGGTATGTGAAAAACACAGTGGTGGGGATTGGCTGGAGATGCAGTACTGAGTGTCCTTTTGCGATTCAGTGCCTTTCAAACCTGTTTTACTCTGGAAAAAAAAAAAATTACAAACAGTGCGTGTAAAATAAACAGCGCGCGTGAAAATAAATTGGACCCGACGTGCCTGACAAGCGCTGAATAAATGGACTGCAAAGGGTTAAAGTGTAAAAGCACAGTTAACAGCCCTACTGCGTGTGGGTCTGCCCCGTGCTCCAGTCTGTCCCGGGAGCGTGTCCTTTGTACTTACGGCACAGGGATGGTGATGACCACATCGTTGAGTTCCAGACTCTCCTCCTGCAGCTCATACTCAATGTTCACATCGCAGCCGTTCCCACTCTCCGAGGGCCAGCAGTTTACTGCAGAGAGGGGGAGAGTTAAACACCACATCATCGGAAAAAGGAGGGGTCAGGAGGAAGATTCGTCCCCATCCTGCCTCACAGCAGCTGTGCAAACGTTCCGAGGCTTTTGACATTATTACTTCCTAAAACAGTCCAACACAGATCCCTTTATGAGTTCTGGTGCTGCCCTAAGGAGAAATGCACAAGTTAAATTTTGTATTTTCATAGCTGGACCGGACACGAACAATGGTGTCTGTACAACTAAACATACGGATTTTTAGTCAAGGCATCTTACTAAAGCACTTTACTGATGCATGTGAATTATATTGCAGTTACTGAAAACAAGAAACCCGTTCCAGAGCAGTTTGATCCGCTCTTGGTTTTTATTAGGAGTTCAATGAGACTTGTTGCCTACACACCGTGGATAATCAAGCATGTATTAAAACCTGGAGAGGGAGAAACTGCTATGCACTAAGAGTCTTACTTCTGCCCCTGTATTGCAAAGCACAAGGTCTGCTAGAGATAAAGTCCTAGACAGCAGCAGTGCTACTCATTTCCACATGTTCTAGTCTGGAGCAGTGATACACCATTAGAGACAGCTCTCTGCAGCACTCACTGGTGAGAGGGATGTGGGACTCTTCAGTGCTCTGTAACCTCCACTTCAGCACGCCCACGTCGTTGTTGAGTGGAAACGATTTCTCGGGGTTCTTCAGCCCAATCACGGAGTCCGCTGCAAATAGTTTCTTATCCACGTTGGGGTGGGTCTGGAAATACGGAATTAACAAAACACTAAAAGCTCTGTGCTGTTTAATATTTATTTCTAACTAGCATTGCTAAAAACTTACAGGAAGCTATGAAAATCATAAAGACAACAGTCAAAACCTTAACCTGCTCCAATGTATAATGAACAGCTAGTTTCACTGACCACGATAAGCACTAACCTTGAACTACCTAGTGCAACCTTACAGCTTTCAATGCATAGCAGTATGACCCATTCCTGGTTTTACTGCGAGTTTAATTAGACTCACTGGAGCGTGTGGCTTACACACTGTGGCTGATCAAGCTTGTTACAAAACCTGGAATGGGTGAAATTGCTATGCAGTAGGAGTCTTACTGCCGTCGCTGCCTTAGGATTCAAGAGCTGTGAAAGCAGCCGTCAGCAGGGTTGCGGTCAATTCCAATTACTTTTTAAAATCAATTCCAACACATCACTGATCAAAATTAGCAGGGTTCTGTTAAACTGAAGTCACTGTTAGTCAATTAAAATGGCTTCAAATGAAAGTGACTGAACGATCCCAACAGTGATCAATTCCAATATCAATTCTAATCCCTTCGAAGGAACTGGAATTGGAAATGCATTCTGAAAAGGAATTGTGGCTGTCAGTGTCCCAGCACTTCAGTGTACCTGCAGCTGCAGTCCCTTCTTGTCGCTGTTGTCCACGTAGACACGGATCCTGCTGGTCTTGTCGTCGGAGACTCTGAGCGTGATTATCCCGTGAACCTCCATGTTCTGCAGCCCCCCGTCTCTCCCGCATGTCAGGGAGATCTTCTCCTCGATTTTCAAGTGCACGCTGCAGAGAGACAGACAGTCAGGAAGGCAGTCAGTACCTCCACAGCAAAGAGTCCTCATTCCCTGTGCGAATTTCAATCATCCACTACTCACGATCAATTTGGAAACACCAATAGAAATCTATTATTAAGTTAAATGACAAACAGTTTGGCTAGAAGTCGCTTTCAGGGTTTTTTTAGATGGCACTCCAGGACCTATTACAATAGCCTCTATATAAAATCCAGCATATACTAGATATTGATATTAATGTTATAGGGCCATCTGAAATGTCTTTGTATCAGATGGAAACAACGTCATGTTAACATAAGCTATACTGGGTGTGGCTCAGACCAAGAATTTCTCCGCTGACTCGAATCACAGATGAAATCTACTCTCTAGCGCTCCGAGCTGCTCAGCGGGAGTGGAACTGAGTAAGCCGTTAAGTGGGTTCTTTCACTGAGCTGCTCAATTACTTAAAGCACCCACTGTTTAATTACTCTTACTTCATTTACTTTAATATATAGGGCGCTGTGCAAGATACAAGACGGTTTTCATCCCACTCAAGATCAGAGTGGCTAGCAAGCTCGCAATGTGCTGCACCCAATAAGATCTTCCTGCATGCAATCCAGGTAAACGGCACCCCCTGGCTGCATTCCCCTGGAGCGAGCTGGAGCCAGTGACAGGGTGCCGTACCTCTCCATGTTGACAGGAGGTGGCAGCACCTTGGCTGCCTCAGAGCTCCTCTTTCCTGAGCTGGACAGGATGATGTTCTCCCCTTCGGACTTCAGCTTGTCCACGAAATTATCCACTTCCTTCCCTTTCGCTCCCAGTTTCAGAGCTTTACTGGGACCTGTCGGCCTGGAGAAAAAAAAGAAGAGTTCATGTGCACGATACATTCAGGTCCCTTCTAGCACCTATAAACGGCACTACTATAAACAACACCTCATTGCCTAATAAATAAAAGAGATTCACTCCACATACTTCTTCACAAAAGAAGAATCTGCTGCGTTGACAGTTTAGTAAATGCTATTTATTTTTTAAATCTAATTTATTGTGTGTTCTCTTAAGACCACGAAACTCCAGATAATTTTTTAGGCAACTGCCGAAGCAACTGGTGGATTGTGACATTTAATGAACTTCCATCAAGCTGATGAAATCAAGAATGATTTGACATGGTTCTGAACCCCTGGACTGTACTTCATTAAAAAGGTAGCTCTGAACCCCGGGACTGGGTGCGGCAGGGCTAGTGCCATCCCGCTCCCCCCTCGCAGTACCTGATGGTGGCGGGAGTGCTCTTGGGCTTCTCCTGCTCGATCAGCGTGTCTGTGATGATGTTGGCGGAGTTGCTGCTGGTCATGCCCGAGCTGCCGAAGCCACCGAAACCGGGAGCCTTCTTCCCAGAGCGCTCTGCGTCCCGGCGAGCCTGCTGCAGCTCCTTCGCTTTCCGCCTCATCTCCGCCTTCGCCTCGCGCTCCTGGGTCTGAGGGGGGGGAGAGAACGAGGTCATCACAAGACCAGCGCAGCATCCACAGAATAGCAAATGAAAAGAGAAAAAACTGCAAGTCAACAGGAATGGAAGTCAGACGCCCACTACATAGCAGTGTGATCCATTCCTGGTTTTACTGCGAGTTTAATAAGACACACCTGAGCTTGTTACCTAGACACTGGGGCAACTCAAGCACACATTAAAACTTGGAATGGGCGAAACCGCTATGCATTTAGGCATTTAATTTCCATCACTGCTGCAGCGAAAGGAAATGTATATTGTCTGCAAGTATACTGTTGTAACAGAACAATTACAACAGTATACTTGCAGATTAAAGCATCATCCAAAATATTATTATTAATAACGTCTACTTGACTTTAAATTTGATAGCCTAGAAATACATTGCCTTACAATACACACGACCCCTGGTTAGCATTACTCTTGGGGCTCCCTAACGCGGTGCTAAGATTGGTCTGTGAAGCCAGCATACAAAGCCCAAAAATCCAAAACAGTTGGAATACTCGATCTTGGTGTTTTCCATCAAACAGCCCCCCTGCGTCTCCGCCTCTCCTCCTCCTCCTCACCTCTCTGACTGCTCTGAAGACCTTCTCCTCGTGAGAGTCCATCTCAGTGAAGGTACGGATCTGCGCCAGGTTGACGTTCTCGCGGTACCCCAGCGCCACAATCTCGTCGAAGGCGAAGATAAGGTCGAAGCAGTGCTCTGAGATCTCACTCTCCTCCAGCACACGGCAATACTCTGGGATCTGCGCACAAACACACACAAAAAATTAATTGTAAAATTAGACAAAACTAAGATATAGTTAGAACTGTTATTAGAAAGATAGGCGCCTGATCCAAGCCTCTCTTAGCCCAGTTATCAAATCATTTGAGAATGTAAAATATCCCGACAGTGCAGTTACTGTGCAGTTAACCCCACAGCGGAGAGCACACTTCTGCTTGCCATTAACTTTATTCTAAGAGGTTGTGCCAGTCTACATAACCCAAGAGAAGAAAGGCAGGGTGCTGCAGTATTTTAAATACTCATTACGCATCACGGCTCCTGGCAAACTCTTTACCTTAGAAACCAATGGCTCCCAGGCCAAAAACGTTGCCAAATCCAATTGCTGCAGCCACTTCAGGAGCAAGTTGGTTGCTATGGTATTTAACTCCTTAAAATACAACAACTTGCTAAGACAGTAAAGCGATACAAACCCAGACTTGCTTACTCGCTTGTTCGTCGCCTCGTTCTGCTGAGTCTATGCTGCTGGTGACTGCAATGAACTCAGAATGTTTGTATTTTTAATATTTTGCAAGTGTTGTGTGTGGAATTGCTGACCACACCTTTAATTGTGTCCAGCTGTAACATGGGAAACAGCACGCTGCAGCTCCCATGCTCTCTGTCAGTGAAGTCCTGATCTGACAGCATGTAACACACGCAGCTCTTATGATTACATGCTACTGTTTACCTTTCAGCAAAAACTATTTTAAAATTGCACCGAATTCTATCTGCTAGATTTACGATATTAAATACACCACATCAAGAACATTGCCATATATTCTATATATTTTCATTAGCACTTATAAATTGCTCTTTTTTTACTGCAATCACGTAAGCTGCAGTACACATCATTTTTAATTACCTCAAATGTTTTTTTTTTCCCCTCTCAGCAGTACACTTTCACAGCCCCAAGTATTTTTTTGCGTTCTGCTTCACCTTTCTTAAAATGATCGGTTTGAGAAATACATTTTTCCCTGTAACAGCTGACCCTGCTTTAGTACAAAACTCACGCTACATTACTGCTTTTCATTATGATAAATTACCATGCCTTGCTTTGGCTGAAGAGATATTATCATTATAGGGAATCTGCAGCACAATTCAAACTTCTGACGGTAAACACTGTAACAAAATCTATTATAAATGGGATAGTTGCAGCTGCTGAAGATGCATCTGACAAAAATAAGTGTTTGTTGACTCAAAACTTTACTTAGGCACCCTACAATATGACTGGCGAAAGAAAAATAGTTTATTGGAGTTCACAAGGAAGAAAATGCCAGCTTGATGCGGTAACCTTTTCACTTGGCAACCATTTTAGTCGCAGTCAGGAGCCCCGTGCATATATAAAAGATCAATACTTGTGATTAATTCAATGCAGCAGGGATGGAAATAAAACTCCCACTGCATAGCAGTTTGATTCATCCCTGGTTTTCCACCGAGTTTAACAATACACACCTGAGTTTGTTACCTATACACTAGCAGTACTCAACTCTGACCCTCAAGGTCAACTCCAGTCCATGATTTTATTCCAACCAGGTTCTGAATTAGTTGACCTTACTGGTTCAATTTACTAATTTAGGAGCCGGCTAGAATAAATATCTGGACAGGAACAGATCTTCAGGGCCAGAATTAAGAACAACTGCTACACACTGTGGCTAATGAAGCTCATAGTAAAACCAGGGATGGGTGGAACAGGAGTCTTCGTCCCCTCCCCGAGCAGGACGTTGCTCTCACCACCCGGGAGAAGAGTCTGAGGGTCTCCAGGTCCTCCAGGATGTTGCTGTTCTTGGTGGTGATGAGCACCATGTAGAGCTTCTCCAGCGGCTGGTACACATAGCGCACGCTCTCCGTCTCCACGAAGGTGTGCTGCTTCCCCATGTTCATCAGCTTGGGGAAGGCAGCCAGCAGCCCCTCAACGCGCGTCCGGGTCATCTCCACGAACTGGCGCGACACGATCGCCTTCCCAGCCTTGGTGCACACCGCCGCTGCCAGCAGCACCTGGGGAGGAGGGGGAACAGTGGAGCAATGAATAGGATCAACTTATTCACAGTGTGCCGCCATAACCATCTCAAACTAGGGGCTTCAGGGGTAAACACAGCTAAAGAAGTTTGCAACCAATCATAAAAGCCAGCAATCATGCAAACGCTACTTTATAAAATAACTGCAGCACGTTGCCTGTCTGTGTAGAAAGCTGTGAAGACACATTGAAAACAGACAACTGGCACACACTGCTAGGGTTTACTACTATTTAAACCCTCATATTTACAAGGATGGAACTAAAACATCTACTGCAGAGCAGTTTCATCCATTCCTGGTTTTACTGTGAGTTTGATCAGACACACCTGAACCTGTTACCTACATACTGAGGCTCATCAAACTAATAAAAAGTAATAAAACCTGTAATGGATGAAAACTGATATGCAATACGAGTCTTATTTCCACCCCTGTATTTGGCTGCAACCAAAATCTACCACCATATTGGTCTTCTGTTGTCATCAGGAGGGGAAAAAGAAAATAATGAATTAATTGCAGCCCTGACTCTGTCTATATATATATACACTCCTGAGCTTAGGTAACACAAGGAAAAGTTGTTGTTTTTTTCATGTCGTACTGTAGCGATCTACTTCTAATACACCTGCAGAATGTTTTTCTGCTTGGTGGTTGTTATTTGGAGTTAATATGTAGTCAGGAATATGCAAACACATTTAACGTCATCCTATGTACAGTTTAAACATCTTGTGTGTGTGTGTGTGTGTGTGTGTGTGTAGCTACAGGAGTGTGTTTAGTCGAGTCTGCTGTCATTGAAAATGCCTTCCCATGAATCCACAAGAACATCAGAGGTGTAAACCGAAGTTTCCAACAAAAAAATAAAAAAATAAATATAAGCAATGACTTCACACGCATTGTTTTGCATGCAAACAATGAAGTTTAAATACAGTACTAGCACCATTCCAATTTTAAAACAATACACCCCTTTCTTAGTATCAGTAAATACTTTATTATAATAGACTATTATAATAGCTTTAACCTTATTGGTCTATTGTACAGAAGTATATATAGGCAGTGTATTTACAGTGTTTTTGTGGGGAACCAAACAAACATGCCTAGGGCTGGAACCACCTTTGTGATTCATCATTTCGGACCAATGCAGTACGGCAGGGGCAGTAAAGGGCACAGGATTCATCACACCAACTGTAGTGTGTATCGTTACCCATTACTGTGTTGGGAATATATAAACGAGGCTTCGCTTGGCACATTTAACACAGATGCGAGGGCACTACATGTAATGCCTATACAAAACACAAATACGTTTAAGAATGCAAAATACCGCTTCCCATCTTTAAAAACTAACCGACCCCCACCTATAACTTCAAGGCAGGGTTGCAATCATCAACACACCCGATGTGGACGCAAACAAATCAATAGAAAGCGATACATATGTTTCAATCTGAAAAAAAAAAGGAAACATTTTAAATCCCTATTCCTCAATTCGGATCAATGCTGTTCGGTAGTTCTCGCAGTCGCAGGGATAGTACAGTTATTCTAGTTTCAGTTAATGTGTTCACCTTCCCGTCAGTAAGAAGCCTCTGCTCGGCACTCCGGCAGATTCGTACCGAAGCAGCTCGCTTTATCTAAACTTGCGCTGCCGTTTCAGACTAACATCTCTTACCGTTTCATAATCCATCATGTGATAGATACACCACGACGTTAATATCGCCTAATGAGTTTGCAACAGGGCCTAGGCAATTCGTGATTATTCTCTCCAAACTCGGGTTAATAACCACGGAAACTGACACGACTTCCCCCTCAAAAAATAACCCCAAATCTCCAGCCCCACGTCTAACAACACCCGCAGCTTTAAAACAACCCCTTTTGCTATCCTACAGTTTGCAAGCCGCGATTTTAACTCATGTTTACAAAGATTATTATTTTTCCCCGTTTAATTTCCCAGGGCTGCCATTATGAGCCGGAACCTGTGCGACACACACAAGAAATCAATTTTTAATAGCAAAAAAAAAAAAAAAAACATGCTCTTAGAGGGGACTCCTGCTTACCATTTTCGGTCTGTGTGATAGTTAAAGGGTTTAGTTTCCTAGTCGCGGCGGTCCTGTCGACTCGAACCAGTTTTAATCGGTTTATATTTTGCGTTTCTCAGCAGCTCCTCCGTCGCTGTATCTTCAATATGGCAACCCAGAGCCACGTCTCCAACCGGAAGCAGCTCGTCGGGAGTCAAGGTGCGCCGCGGCGGGGTGACCATGTGGAGCTTTCCGCATCGGCGGGGCCATGCAGGGGGCGGCTGGGGAGGCGGCTGGGGTCTCTCCGGCCTCAAACCGCCTTTATTCTTAATGGCCTTGGTGGGAAACAGTAAACGTGTTCATGTGTTTAAGTTCTGTTGTTGTATTCACATTTTTTTTTCAAAGTGCAGTAGTGTTCCCTGCAAGTCAACGGCAACGTATTAGGTTGTCTTAGCGACATTCACAAATAAAATGAACAGCGTTTTGTATTGTGTGTGATTTCCTGGACCATGTCTACTTTTTGTGGTTTTATCTTGCTGACGCCATAACCGTTTAGGTCAGTCTCAATTGTGTCTTGATCATAAATATTTATGATATAAATATCACACGACCAAATGGTAATATCTTATCCAGATGCCCCGGTTTTTCACCCTTGAAATCTGGTAACACTACCCACAGTGCAAAGTGCCACCGTGCCAGCGCTTAATAACAGAATTGCGCACACTGCATGCTAATTGTAACGATTACAACAAGACCGGAGTCCACTCTGTTGGCTTTCTCATCTTCATTACATACACAACCTACAGCACTGTGCAAATACACATGATAATAATTCTCTAGAGCCTCTGAAACGCGATCCCGTACAATTACTACTACGACTGCTGTTATTATTATTATTATTGGGGATTATGTTTCTGAGGCTCTAGAGAAAACGTATATAAACTTGTTTCTCTTTATAGAACGTTTTTAGCAGAATAATACAACAAACACAAAGTAGCACACAGTAGTGATCTAGTGTTACTGGCGACGCTGCCAGTTCTGCTAGTAACTGCTAGGGGAGACTGCTCTGAGACCCCGGGTCCACCCCCGGCTCCCTCCACTCCAGCTGAGACAGCGTGCGTCTTTATTCAACTGTCCCATCCACACTTCTTGCAATGTGATAATGTGGATCCCGGGTTATAGTGAGTGTCTGTTGCATATTTGAAGAAACAGGACACTAGAAGCCAGTATCACGCAGTGCTTGAAACCCAGGCAGCACATTCACCAATATAAATAAGAAACTATTCTGCGTGCATAAAACATTGCAATAAAATGAATAATCAACGCAGTGTGATGTGTTCGCACAGTACATCCTAAATACAGTAAACACGGTTGCACACGCTGCAATACCAAATTATTCCCCCCGGGAGGCTGTACTCCAGAGCCTCACTGTAAAGTACCGCTGTGTGCGGCTGCACGGTGCTGAACACAACCCCGTCCAAGCGCTCGCCCGACAGCACAGGCAGCAGTATAAGGGTTTACTGTGTTTACAGCTCGTTTAGGGACGGACCTGGCAAATCTCACTCGTTTTATTTTTCAGGGCCCTTCAGCCTCAGTTTTAGCAGTGTAAACAGTAAAGGAAACGATCGTGCATTTTCATCCTTATCTGTTTTAAACCTCGAGCACAATCCGATTCTCTGACCTTGGCAAATACTGTTTTGTTTGTGTCTGCATTCTGTTCCAGGCAGAAAATGATAAAAAAAAAAATAAAGTGTATTTTATTCACGATGATCTATGCAGAGTGACTATATAATAATAATAATAATTTTGATTTCTAATCATTGCGCAGCAGTCTGATAAGGGTGTTTGGGTGATTCTCTTTTATTATTGTTATTTATTTTGTGTTTCTTTGCCGGAAGTGACCCCCTCGCAGCCGGAGGAGGCGGCCACTCCGGGTTTCATTCAGAGAGCACAGAGCACAGCTCCCTCCGGCTACAGAGAACAACGAGCTCCCGGGACCGGAAAAAAAAACACACACGAACTAAACAAAACCAACTGGAAAAACAAAACAAAACTGCATTTCTAAACCCTCAAGAGCGGAGATGTCGGGAGCGTCCGCAGCAACCGCGGGCAGCGAGGTAAGGACGCCTGAACACACACAGCGCTTAAGCACCGCCTCTAGGGCATTGTTATTGGCTATTTGGTGGAATCCCGGCGGCAAGTCGGCTCTTCTATTGGTTGGCGTTGAAGTCGTTCTTAAAGGTGTATCTGTGCAATAGTCCGAGTAAGCGTGGGTACAGTTACAGTGATACTGAAATATAATTGCCATGTACTGTGCACCACACGCTCCACGCGTGTTATGTGGTGCGAATTGGGGTTGTTTTTTTTTTTTTTTTTTTTAATACGGCAATGCAAGTTTAAAGTAAGAGTCAGAATCACATGTTGAAAGTCCAGTGGGCGAACGTTTTAGGAGTTTCAATAATTATTACCGGCACTTCCTCATGATCAGCGCGGTTTCTTTTTGCTTCTGAGATAGGCTGTGTGATTACAGCAGTTTTACTGTACCGGTATGTGTTACACTTATTATCATTTGTTTATTTAGCAGACGCCTTTACCCAAGGTGACTTGTATAGTCTATGGGGTGTGTGTGTGTGCTGTGCATCAGCTGCAGAGTCACAACAACGTTGCACCGCGCAGATTTACATAAATAACACGATCAGTGTTTTAAATGAAATTGAACAAAATCGAAGGACAGATTGTGCCCCTTCACCCCCGTACACACACGCATGATCCAGCACCCTGCCTTGATGTGTGTATATACCTACCAACCCAGGCGTCTCATTCAGAATACCAGCTATGTGATTCTGATCTGGGTCTGCATTGCTTATATTAGTGCAGTCCCAGTAGTACTAGAAGGACACAGGACAGATGCAGCTGCATAACTGTACAAGGTCACACTCTGTATTCACAGTACTGTACAGTGGCCCGGCTGTTTCTCTAAAGAAGGCTGTTTTGCACACTCTGTCTGCATTCACAGTACTGTACAGTGGCCCTGCTGTTTCTCTAAAGAAGGCTGTTTTGCTATTAATGGTACAACTATACTCATGTTCAATACCAGTTTTGTTGATAATTATCAGCAGATGTACCTTTACACATAGCAAGAAGTATCAGTAAATTATTTGATGAATCACAGTAAATCAGGACAGTTTTCTATACTACTGTGCTGCTGTCTTACTATTAAACACTGCAGAGTTAATAGATGGTAATACAGTCCATCTTTTTAACATGGGATAGCTACCCCCTGCACACATACAGATCTGAACTTTTTTTTTTTTGTTGCTGTGGCTGTGCCCCACCCTGCCCTCCCCAACAGTCAGAGTGAATTGGCAGTATTCTCTTATCTCAGGGGTCCCAGCCGCCCTCCCTTTCTGGGTGTAGGGGGGAGGTTAGCGAGTTCTGAAAGGCACATGGTCAGACACCCTCAGATGAGCCAGACCCTCTCTCAGCACCTCCACACAGGCAAGACCGGAGCCCCTTCGGAGACATTGACCATACATAGTAATTGCAATAGTAATCATTGAGAGACATGGAGAACGGATTAGGGAAATACATTGAGGTAAGCGTGCGTGTGAGCAAGAGTTTGAACCAGGCTTGTGCTGGGCTTTCCCCATGCTTTCTAGCATGCATTACCAGTGCTTGTCTACACTTGTTTATAAGGCAAATGAAGGGTGCTTGGCTGGTTTATTGTTTCTAGTGCAGGATTTTAGAAGTTCTTTTTTTTTTATTATTTTTTGATCAGTAATGACAAAGTGATCTGAGAATTGTCCTGAAGCAGCCAGCAGCTTAGTAAAGGAACCCTGGAAAGGGTCTGGACACGGTGCTGTCTACAGTAATATGAGAGACGTGAATGGACGTGCTTTGTGTTTGATTGCAGGACGGAAATGGAAGAGCAACCCGTGTGATTCGAGTGGGGACTAGAAAAAGCCAGGTAAGTGTCTGTGTCTGTTCTTTAAGAACCCCATCATTGTATTATCAGTAAAACTGACATGAGAAACAGAGCCGTAATACAGTCCTGTTACAGTGCTGCCGTCAAGCCAAGGACACCCACTAAAGTCATTCATTCATTCATTCAGTGTCACCTGGGGCTTCATTTCATTCATGTCGTTTTCTTATGCTTTGATGTTGGCTATATTCTCTTCCTCACTCCTGTGTTCATTTATACAGGTGTGGATTCTCATTCATAAAGTGTTTTTGGGGTCATTCATCGCCAAGCTGATTTACCTGATAGAAACTCTAAAACTTGCTATAACTAAATGTATTTCTAAATGTAGACACTATTATGTACAGTATTCAGGATCTGTTATAACGAGGTTCAAAATATCTGTATTAATCCAACTCTGGTTTTCCACACTCGTTAGCATCTCAACACACAATTACAAGAAACAGTAATGTTGGCTCTATAAAGGAGGCAGTACCAAGATCCTGCATGACCGTACAACTGGATATTTTATGATGAGTGTTTAAAGTTATGTTATGGAATCATCTGAAAGAAGCAATACATTTAGAAACAGCAGTGACAAACCTAGTCTTTTTACAAAATGTCAGTTAAAAGCAATATAGCATTTAATACCAAAGATTACCCATTAAATGAATTATTAGTCATACAAACATATATTGTGAACTCCTAGGGGTGGAAGCAGATTGTTTTAACAGGAATAAGGGAGTGGCCAAAAGATTGAATCAGTGAGACGTGATGGCCATACGTTGCTGTAAAGAGGCAGCTGTATTATATGCACTCACACACAACATGTGAAAATGTTTTACAGCAATGGGCTTGTATAATGTAATGAGCAAATGCATTGACTTTCTGTATAAACATTCATTTTCAAAAACAGTAACATTGTTCTATTCAAACAAAAAGCTGATCAGCTGGAATGTTATGTTATAGAGCGAAGTTCTCCTTAGCAGAGGGCACGCAGTGACTGAGAGCCGGGGGAGAGGGGGGGGAGGCTGTGGTGCAGACAGATAAGCATCCTTCCTGCCCTGCTGTCTCTTGTGTGGAGATACCCTGGCAGTTGTCTGAAAGTTGCCTTTTGTTTCACAGCCTTGCAGTACGAGTCCTTCGCTCGATAGCCCAAGTGGAACTGAACTGGCACGATTTTAATATTCAATGATCGATTGAGCAGGGCGCGCTGCCTGTTCATGACGGGATCACAGAGGGAGCGGTGCAGCACAGCGTGGAGCATTCCGCCTGGAACGTTGATGCGTTCCATTCAGAACGATGAGCGTGTCATTTTCACTCATTTACGTTTTGTGTTGTTTTTGTTTTCAGCTGGCCCGAATTCAGACAGACAGCGTGGCTGAGAAGTTAAAGGATCTGTACCCCGAAGTTCACACGGAAATCGGTGAGGAATTTTGCAGGTGTTCTGTGTTAATGAGCCAAAGTCCCCCTCCCTAAAATATATAAACCTGATTATTCAGCATTATTGAATATCAATCAGTTGATCAGTAAGTCACTCCTGGGTAAAAACTCCAGCTGGATTGATAGTTAAAGAGGTCCAGCACTGTGGAGGGGTTATCCAGTGCAGTTATGGCAAATGCAATGCAGTATACACACATGTGTTGAATATCTAATGTGTGCTGGTCATGCTCTCCATCTGTACTGCATGCACCAGGCATCGTCAGTGTTTGCATAGGGTCCACAGTGCTATATGTAAGTGATGTGTTTGTGTTGTTATACCTCCCTGGGTAATGATGAAAGTAAGCCTTGAAACTCTTCCAGTCTAAGTTGCTCATGTAGTTAAAGGGCTCCTGCTTGCAGTGTAGGGGAACTCATGCAGGCACGGTTCGAAGCCCGCTCATGCCAAGTTGCCGATCTTGGTTGGGAAGAGAGAGGAGCTGCATTGGGCTTTGTGCTCCCGCTGAGTTAGGGAGGAAAGTTGCCTGCCTCCTGCTGCTCCCCACCAGTGCAGGTTGGGAGCATGGAGTCCTGGGGTTCAGTAGATTGGTAACTGATCCATTGCCTTGGTTCGGACTGGGATTAAAAGGGGGCTTGGCTTGAGGTCCCCACTTGATCATCAGTCCTGAATACTGTGAAACATGAAATGTTTGCTGGCAAGAAATATGCATAAATGTTCACTTAAAAATCTGTAAAATATACGTGCCACAGAATTCTCATAATTACTCCATTTAGTTTCTATAGAGTGTATGTATCGTTTACATGCTTAAACATGTGGGGCTGTAAATATGTCCACAGCGAGACAGACGCAAAAGAAGTTGCCGCTGATGTTTCCAGTTTGACAGTAGTTTGACTGTAGCTTTAAATGGCGGAGGGCTGTGCTAAAGTGTGTCACTAACTCGGCCAAGTCTTAAGAAAGCCAGCCAGTCGGTCAGAATGCCCTCGCTTCACACTTCGTCTTTCTCTCTCTCTCAATTAACAAACGATGGTTTGTGCGCTTCGTAAAGTGCAGGATTGTGCTGCTTGAAGCTTGTTCCAAAACTGAACTGGTGGCTTTTGTGTCCCAGTATGTGTGGATCCATTAAAACAAAACTCATTTCCAAGACGGTATCACTGAGGAAGGGGTCAGTATTAAAGGATTGAGCTGATCGTGGTACGTGTTTACTGGTCCGGCATTGTTCTTTATGATGACGACTGATTTAGTTTATGGGTGGATATATATATAAAGACTAAAGACCTGCTTCAAAGTTTAGCCCTCCCTTTGTTTTAAAAAGGTTTTACATATTTTAGTAAGATATTTCATATCTAAACCCATTTTGAAAATGTCTGTGTTTTCATTTATAACATCCTACCGCTGAAAGCAGTAGCAAGAACATGGACAGTCCCCGTGTCTCATTCTCTACAACAAGAACTATCCAAAGCAGGCTCTTCCACTCCTGGTCTTTGTTCCAGCCCTGTTCTAAATTGTTTAATTGAACCAATTAAACCTCCATCCAGACCTCCAGGACTGTGATTGGATACCCTTGCTCTACAGCTAAAAACTACCTCTGGAGAATGTAATTGAACTGGACTGCTAACAAGGATTCCGATGACTCCAAATCGTATTCTTATTTCTGGTTAAGATTGAACAGGATTGTGCGAATCTGCAGCTGTAAGTTCACTGTCTAATTATGTATTGTTTGCATCTGTACAGTTGCCATGGCTACCACCGGGGACAAAATCCTGGACACAGCCTTGTCAAAGGTGAGCTTCGGGGTGCTGCCCAGCTCCCTGCCTGGGCACAGTGAATTCAAACCACAGAGAGCAGGGTTACAGAGCGCTGACCATATGAGATACTTTAGCTTTGTTTGTATTCATTTTATTTTTTAATTTTCGGATATTCATTTACTTTCATTCTTCCTCCTTGTTTACTTTGTTCTCCTTGTAATGTCAAAGAGAAATTGCTTTCTGGGTTAAGATAGTAGGATCGTTTATATAATCCTGAAAATGTTGTTTTTTTTTTTTTTTTTTTTTTTTTTTGTGAGGTGAGTTACTGATTACCTAGTTTACCCCCATCACTAAATACCACGAAAAAAACCCCAAAAAACAAATGCTGAATAATGTTAGCGAGATGGTTTATATATACCAGAACTGTTAAACATTTAATAGCGCTCAATCTAGAATACTAAAGTATTTTCAGTATAGGTTAACTACTAATGAATTGTATATTTTTTTAATTGTTTTCAGATTGGAGAGAAGAGCCTCTTCACGAAAGAGCTGGAGAATGCTCTGGAGAGAAACGAGTAAGCTTGCAGCTTGAAACGCATGGTTTCACGTTATATTTACATGCTGTAGTTCTCTCTCTACACCTCTCTAGAGTCTTATCATCCAAATCTACCCCATAGCGTCCAAATCTACCCCCATAGCTCCCCCTAGAGTAGCTTCTTATTAATCTCATGTCTGTATACTCATATAAGTATATCTGTACTCTAACAGATCACGCAACTGGTCCTAGTTACAAAACTGTAAGGACTGTTAAAAACACAAGCATGAGAACTAACTAATAAACTGTATAAAACCGTTTAAAGGGGTTTCATGAACTGAAAACTCTGTGAAAATGTGTGTGTGGCTGCACAGTGTGTGTGTTTTAAACTCCTGGTGGTGGTCACTGTTTCGTTTGCAGGGTTGATCTTGTGGTGCATTCTCTGAAGGACCTCCCTACCACACTGCCCCTGGGCTTCACCATCGGGGCTGTCCTCAAGTGAGTACCCCCTCCGAGCACCCCTAGGACCCCCCTCAAAGCACTCCGAGCACCCCGAGCACCCCTCCCCTCCCTCTGAGCACCCCGAGCACCCCTCCGAATACCATAATTAACACTGTTTACAGGTGAGGGATTCTCACTCCATCACAGCCAGACACACAGACACACGGGCATTGCACACACAGACAGACACACAGACACACGGGCATTGCACACACAGACAGACACACAGACACACGGGCATTGCACACACAGACAGACACACAGACACACGGGCGCTGTGCACACACAGACAGACACACAGACACACAGGCACTGCACACACAGACAGACACACAGGCACTGCACACACAGACAGACACACAGACACATGGGCACTGTGCACACACAGACAGACACACGGACGCTGTGCACAATCAGACAGACACACAGACACACGAGCACTGCACACACAGACAGACACACAGACACACGGGCACTGTGCACACACAGACAGACACACAGACACACAGACACACTGACACACACACACACAGACAGACAGACACACACAGACAGACACACAGACACACGGGCACTGCACACACAGACAGACACACAGGCACTGCACAGACACACAGACACACAGACAGACACACAGACGCACGGGCACTGCACACACAGACAGGCACACAGACACACGGGCGCTGCACACACACAGACACACAGACACACGGGCACTGCACACACAGACAGACACACGGCATTGCGCACACAGACAGACACACAGACACACGGGCGCTGTGCACACACAGACAGACACACAGACACACAGACACACGGGCATTGCACACACTGCACACACACACAGACACACGGCATTGCACACACAGACAGACACACAGACACATGGGTGCTGTGCACACACAGACAGACACACAGACACACGGGCGCTGTGCACACACAGACAGACACACAGACACACGGGCACTGCACACACAGACAGACACACAGACACACAGGCGCTTACACTCTGACCAGTTCATGTCTCTTGTAGACGAGAAAACCCCCATGATGCCGTTGTTCTGCACCCGAAGAATGCTGGGAGAACGTTACACACGCTTCCAGAGAAGAGGTGAGGAAAGAGTCCATGTATTATTATTATTATTATTATTATTATTATTATTATTATTATTATTATTATTATTACGTCCTCCCTGTCTCTTTCCCTCTCTCTCTCTCTCTCTCTCTCTCTCTCTCTCTGTGCAGTGTGATCGGGACAAGTTCTCTGCGGAGAGCAGCTCAGCTCAAGAAGAGATTTCCTCACCTGGAGTTCAAGGACATCGTATCCTTTACAGAGCAGCTGTAATAAACTTCAGGCTGAGTGCAGCTGCCATCATACTGCAGTCTAGCGTACCGATCGTGTGACAAAGTACACTGATATTACAGTATGGTCCTTCACAGAGCAGGTGCCAGTGTTCAAGCAGTCCGGTCCCTGGTCAGTAAACAAGATGTAAGGATTGCAGAGCAGCTTTAACCATTCCAGGGTTTACAGTGAGTTTAATAAGACTCTCATTGCACGGCAGTTAGATCCATTCCAGGGTTTACAGTGAGTTTAATAAGACTCTCATTGCACGGCAGTTAGATCCATTCCAGGTTTTACTATACGTTTAATAAGACTCCCATTGCACAGCAGTTAGATCCATTCCAGGTATTACAATGAGTTTAATAAGACTCTCTTTGCACAGCATTAGATCCATTCCAGGGTTTACAGTGAGTTTAATAAGACTCCCATTGCACAGCAGTTAGATCCATTCCAGGTATTACAATGAGTTTAATAAGACACTCTTTGCACAGCATTAGATCCATTCCAGGGTTTACAGTGAGTTTAATAAGACTCTCATTGCACGGCAGTTAGATCCATTCCAGGTATTACTGTGAGTTTAATAAGACCCAGTTCAGAGCAGTTTGACCTATTCCAAGTTGGGTTTAATAATGGCCTCCACCTCCTGTCTGTTCTACTCAAGGTCTGAGTAATCAAGCTCCCAGTAAAACCTGGAATGGAGTGAACAGCAGTGCAATAATTGGGAGTCTAATTTCCGTCAGCGGTGAGCTCGCGTCCTTAACCGTTTGTGCACCAGCGGGGGAACCTTAACACCCGTCTGAAGAAGCTGGATGAGAAGGACGATTACTCTGCCATCATACTGGCAGCTGCCGGGCTGCGGAGAATGGGCTGGGAGAGCAGGGTCAGCCAGGTACCACCAGTCTGACCAGTATAGACCCAGAGTGCCGATCGTCTTACTCCACACAGCTACAAGCACAACCAGCACCAGTGACAGTTCTAACACATGTAATGAACGCAACTTAAGACTGGAATATAACAAGCGACTTCATTGGGTGTGCTGCTTGGGAAGATTTGGGAATCCAGCCCTAATAGTTTTTTTTTGTTTTTTTTCTCACTGTTTTAATAGTTTAAACAGCATGTCACATCCTTAGCCCGGCCGTCTCATAACGCCTGTTTTGTGTTTTAGTTGCTGGGCCCTGAAGACTGCATGTACGCTGTCGGCCAGGTTAGTATTGTTTCATCTGCAGCTTCTCTCCTTTGCAATTGATTACAGCGCCACATGCTCATGGAAATGTTGCAGTTTGTCACAAACAGATAAGGCTTTCACCTTGCTGCCTGTCTGCAATAGTATAACAAAATGCATATGTAATGTCAAATCCCATCCAGCTGTTCATTTTTAACAGAAGAGTTTTGATTAAGTTTCAGCAGCGGGACTCCTTTAACCCTGCAGTCCCTTGCTGTGTCCACAGGGGGCGCTGGCGGTGGAGGTGCGGGCTCGTGACAGGGATATCCTGGACATGGTGTCTGTGCTGCACGACCCGGAGACTGTGCTGCGCTGCGTGGCTGAGAGAGCCTTCCTCAGACACCTGGTAACAACCTTGCTGCAGTGCTGTAGCATCAGAGAGGGTCTGTAGACTGAATACATACAGGCACCAGGTCAGCCTCACTGCATCTCTGATCTCCGAATATAGACAAGCCCCTGGTCAAGCTCACTACCACCATAGAGTAGCTACATGTACTTGGGCACCTCACAATATCTATCTCAGAATATATACAGGCACCTTGTGTTACTGCATCTTGTAAAGCGCTTTTGTGATGGTGGTCCACTATGAAAGGCGCTATATAAAATATTGATTGATCTGCTGTCGCAGACTATCTACAATCACATGCAGTCAACCTTACTACATCTACCGTCACTGGATAGCTGGAGGCACCTGGTCCCACCCCTCTGTATGCTGCTGTATTGTCTGTCTTGTTGAAGTGTTGTCAGGGTGTCAGTGTCCTTCTCTTTGTCTCCTGCAGGAAGGAGGCTGCAGTGTTCCAGTCGCGGTGCACACTGAGCTCAAGGACTCCCAGGTACTGAGATTCTGCTGAGTTACTTAAACTCAGCCACACGTCAGTCTGTCTTTTAGCTCTGCTAGTCACCTTTGTACAGTAAAATGCAGGGTTGAGTGGAACTGCACGCAAATGCCAGTACAAATGTGGTGTGTATTTCACGATCGCATTTAAATGCAAACCCAACCCTGATCAAACGTGAGATCTTTCTATTAGGAGAGGTGTTGAGGGGAGCGTCACGCTAGACTAGTCTCCTTAAAAGGACTGGATTGAAATCCTGACCTGTGTTTGTGTCTCGCGCAGCTGTACATGACCGGCGCTGTGTTCAGTCTGGACGGCTCCGACAGCATCAAGGAGACCATGCAGACCTCCATCGTGATGGACGCTCAGGTCAGTGCCTCCGGACAGCTTCACACTGTCCTGACTAACACTGTCCCAGAGCCTGGCCCTGGGATGCACAGTCCCATTGGTCGTCTTTGGAAATGTGGAAGTCCCACAGCTAAGTGCATAGACAAATTCAACGGCATTGAGCATGCGTGATTTACCTGCTCCGTCCTACAATTGTTAGTAAGTGGTGAAGACTTTGCCCTGGCTGGAGTAGAGGCATAGTAAACCGGGCCCCAGGGCTTTTTCTGAGGACGTCGTTATTATGTTTAATTTATTTTGAAAGTTGTGGATTAAGTTATGTCGTACGACGGTGCTCAGAACCTCGTTGCGATTCACTCCCTCTCTCTCCCTCCCTCGTTTCTCCAGGAGGAGGAAGGCCCGAGCGATGACCCTCAGCACGTGGGCATCACTGCGAGGAACGTGTGCTCGCGGGACCAGGCCTCTGCTGAGAAGCTGGGGGTAGACCTGGCCTGCCTGCTGCTCAGCAAGGGGGCCCGCGAGATCCTCACTGTGGCCAGGCAGCTCAACGACGCCAGATAGCCAAGCCCGGGCCTTCCCCCTGACCCACAGGGAGGCACGGTCACAGAGGGGACTCTCCACTCCCATGCCCAAGAGCTCGGGATTCCTTCACAGCGGTACTGCCTCCCACCCCCACCTCAAACCATCAGTTATAATGATTTCACATGAGGGCGAGGGAGAGGTGTAGGAATGCCCCTCCATATTCTGTGTAGTCAGAATGATGTGAATCTGTTTTTTTCTACCATCCAAAATAAATATAAAATAGATAGGGACATCCTAACGCTTAATGTGAAACGAATTCAAACCGGGCCCCTAGAAAGTCTGTAAAAGGCAAGCCTAACACTTCGCAATACTGTCCTAAACAAATAACTGTTTTCATTAATATGCACAATATAATAATCACGTCAAGCTGACAACAGCCCAATGTGAACTTTGTGGCTTATGATCATGAAGTGAAAATAAATATCTTAACAAGACAATAATCACATTCAGCCTGAAAACCCACTTAATGTGAAAAATGTGGCTTAATGTGATTGTTATGCTGTGGTAACCAGAACCGCGATGTTTGGACCAGTGTTGGGAAGTGCTAAGCTTGCTATCTGCAAAGTTTCTTGGGGTTTGGTTTGAATTTAAGCACATTAAGCATTTTAGGAAGTCCCAATAGATGCATCCTTCAATTTTATGTCCTGAAAGTTTGCAGCTGAAATCCAGATCCCAAGTGTGCTTTCTGAATGTGGGAGTGCGCTGGAGGGAAACGCCTGCACTCGTGTGCTCGTGTCACCAGCCAGATTAAAGTCACCTGGTGACGGATGCCATCAGCGCACGCACCTGACCCCCGCAGCGTGTCTTGTCTTTAGCTTAAAGGCTGGCATGGGGCTGTGGACTCGTGCTGAGGTATTGAACACCTTTGTGCAGTATTAACACGACACCTGTGAACTCCTGTTGCAATCTCAGCCTGTCTGAAACTCCGGGTGTCTTTTGAAGCGTGTTTTTAGATTGGTTGTGTACTTGCTACGAGAGGTTGATTGCTATGCTTTTAAGTCAAAGTGGTTAAATGTTTTTTTCATAAAAGTGCTGCTGCTGTTTCTGGAGGTTTTTGGATCCGCTGTGCGTCTGTGAGTTTCAGTTTGAGTGCCTCCTTTCTTCCTATGCATGTACGGATAAGCATGTGCTTATCTTCTCTGGACTGCTAGTAACATCTGGGTGTGGGAGAGAACTAGGATTAGGACTGGAGCTCCAGAAATCAGTAGTTACAAAAGAAGGGCGAT
The DNA here is from genome assembly GCF_017654505.1 of Polyodon spathula. Lineage (NCBI taxonomy): Eukaryota > Metazoa > Chordata > Actinopteri > Acipenseriformes > Polyodontidae > Polyodon > Polyodon spathula. The sequence goes on along the minus strand of NW_024472788.1, from coordinate 59,055 downwards.
TTACTGCATGGGTGATTAGAGGTGTTGTGAACTTCAAGCTAAAGGCTAGTTGCCTTCCCCTGAGCAACACTGATAGCACTGTGAGCCCTGTGCATAAAGATTTATATAAACAGTTAATGGATGACTTTAGGTCCTTTAACAGAGTGCTTTAAGTAACTCATGAGTTAAACCCTAAATAGCAATAGGATGGAGGGGATGGGGCAAAGCAAAGGGTTATGGGAGATGTAGTTTTGTGAACCCTTAAGTGCCTGTGTATAGTAAAAACATGTAACAGACTACATCTCCCAAAGACCCATCCATTGTCTTGCCTCCATACTGAGGGATTAGACCAGCAGCTGTGCAAAGGCATGCTCAGTTTAGAGTGGTTGGGATCTCTGAAACACCCATGATGCTGAATGCAAGAGTGCCATCTGACTGAAACACACTGGCATCAGTATGAACTACTACCTGAACATACTGATATATAAACATATAACGTGATCAGCGTGATTGATAGCTATTACAACAGTGTGTATATGTATATATTATATCTGAAAAATGTACTCTGAGTGCGTGTGTGTATATATATATATATATATATACACACACACACCCCCAAAGAGAAAATGTTCCTGTTTTGCCTCTTTTGGGAATAGCGGATTGGTTTTTCCTGTTGTCTGGAATATTCTCAGGTCCTGAGATCGTAAGATTCAGATCTAACCCATCTCTCGAGGTGTAATGAATACTGCAAAGCCAGTTTGCTGAATCACACCCATAAAACCAATTTTGCTCCAGAAACGTTGCTGACCTGTTGCAATATACAAAGTATGTATTGTTAGTGGAATTTGAAACTCATACAATCACCGCCCCCCATGCACAAAACACACATTGAAAGTCTCACAAATATTTCTGGCTTTACAGTAAGCCATTATGTACGCTGGTTCAAAAGACAGTCTGGTAGTGCGAGAGCAACGCTGAATGAGTCCCTGGTTAAAGACTGGCCTCCGAGTACATTAAAACCGTTATTCCTACAGTTAACAAAGACATTTAAGGGCCATATAACAATGCAATGCCAAATGTTATACCACTCTCAAATACATGAAAAACAAATAAAATGGATTTTACCCAGCTGTGATCAGAATGGTGTATTTATTTGACATGTGTACTTTGAATTGCTCTGATGTGCAGCATGAAAGCTTCCTTTCCTTAAATGTGGAGATGTTTTTATTGTTATTAGAATGCTCCTCAAAATCCCCTTTAACCTTTTAGTTTTGTGATTTCTCTAACAGGTATGTACTGTATTTTATAAAGATGCTTTATTAAGGGAGACCACTGGAGGCAGAAAAAGAGGGACCTCTGAACAGAAGGGTGTTAAGTTGAAACTGTTTAGAAATCCTATATTAATTCATTAGGAAACATTGATAATATTGATACTACAGTATATCATTTCATATTGTATGCACGTGTAACTTGAGCTCAATTTATGGTATTAGTGTCCTGGGAAGGGCAGCCCTAATGTTATTAACATCAACCAGCCCCAATGATTAGCATTGCTGAAGATCAAGAGAGAACCCAGGTGTGCAGAGAAGTGGGCTCCGTCTCAACCGTTTCCAGTGCAGACGGTTTGCCACCTCTTACTCAGAGCAGGAAACACCTGCAATTTAACAGTTACACTGCACACCTCCCCGCCTCGAAAACAGGAACACAATGAGCATCTTATTCAAGACAAGGGCTGGCATTTGTACACGTCCTTGAAGCCCTTTTCCCATTACAAAAACCACACGTGTATTACTAGATCGTGCTTATTAAGCGTATAATGTATAGCATTAGAGGCGATAGTGCTGTAGACTGGAGAATGACCAGCGCCTTAAACAGTCGCTCTCGTTACTCAGTCTTTGCACAAAAGCAACGCCGGGGTTTTAACCCGTGAGTCATTATCGCAAAAGCTTGGTGGTTGTAAAGAAACCGAAAATGTGAAGGGAATCGTGCGCGATGGGAGTCTTGTACTAATTCTCTCCCATAGCAGGAGACTGGAATAACCTCCCTGTGGAAAGCAAATTTACTATGAGGGGGTGGAAGAGACGTATGGATCAGAAGAGACAACCGTTTATATCTGCAGAGCTGTATGAGTAAAGCGCCACGATAGGAGTTTAAACTATTTAATATAAAAAAATCAAGTCACATTAGGATTATACCTAGACCAGAGGGTGCTTTTGTTCACTACGTGATGAAACATCTTGCTCGTAAACACGTACGTAAATGCAGTCGCAGTCCGTTTAAGACCGGCCATTTTATGCATGGCAGATCTCAGCGTGTGCAATTCAACACGAACCTACAACACTGAAGGGTAAAATGGACATCTCTTTTCACTGATCATGTGGGTGGCCCTTATAAGGGCCTTTGGGTTCGCTTTGCTTGTTGCAGTTTTAATGCAGCGATGTTCCGCCGGTCTCTTCCTCGCCGCTCCCTTAGTACTCCTGGGACTGGGAGCCCTTCTTGCCCGCCTTACCGGTGCTGGCCACAGCTTGGCCGGTCTTCTTGGGCAGCAGCACGGCCTGGATGTTGGGCAGCACTCCTCCCTGAGCGATGGTGACTCCTCCTAGCAGCTTGTTGAGCTCCTCGTCGTTGCGGACAGCGAGCTGCAGGTGACGGGGGATGATCCTGGTTTTCTTGTTGTCCCGGGCGGCGTTGCCAGCCAGCTCCAGGATTTCGGCGGTCAGGTATTCGAGCACAGCGGCCAGATAGACCGGGGCTCCAGCGCCGACGCGCTCGGAGTAATTCCCTTTCCTCAGCAGCCTGTGGACACGCCCGACAGGGAACTGCAGCCCGGCTCTGGAGCTGCGAGACTTGGCTTTAGCACGGGCTTTACCGCCGGTCTTTCCTCGTCCAGACATGATCTCAAATCCTCGGCTTAATCTTCACTCTCAACTACACGAGTTCAGCGCAGATTAACAAACAAACCCGTTCTAGCGCTATTTATAGAACCAGCGTCTCCATAAACCCGGCCCACGCTTCAAAACTATTGGCTGGCGTTTTCCGCCTCATATTTGATTGGTCAAAAAAGCAACAACGAACGCGACCCGAAACTCTTATTGGATACTTTCAGGTGTGCATAATGAGATTGGAAAATTGACCAATCAGCGTGTTGTACAACCCACAGGCTAGCTGGGTGTTCGGAGTAGACTGGTTTCTTTCCTAATTGGGCAATGATCCTGTCCATCACAACTCCGCCAGTTTGGGCCAATGAACTTCAAACCCGCGGGATTTTAAAAATGCAATATGTATTTTTTTTTTTTGTTAATTTAAAAAAGGCGCCGATTTCAAGTTGTAAATCTCGACTAATACACATTTAAATACACACATTAAAATAATACAACATCAAGCGATGCTATTTTATTTAATTCACCGTGTTCACTGCAGTTCTCCTTTAAACACGTGTTATGATTTATTTACAAGTTACTGATTAAAATTACCACGAAACAAAACAAAAACAAAAACAAAAAAATCTTCACATCGTATAAAGCGCGCAAAGCAGATAACCTTTTTTTTTGTTTCGTTTATTTGTAGTAATTCGGCCACCTTGAACCTTAAGCTAGACATGGCTGCCTATTCAAACGTGTGTTTTCATTACCTTAAACCTCTACACGGATTCAATTAAAACAATTGCAACGTTGCCATTGAAAATGAGTACCGAAATACTTCTGGACAGCACAATTCATAGTGCAATGTAATGGGAACAGAGCACGCTTTGATTTGGAGGGACGGTCTGAGTCAAACTTTGTGTTTTGTAATCAGTAGACGCATTGCTGCAGGGAACCCCGTGGCCGGCAGATCTGCAGATACACACTAGCTGGTGCAGAATGCACGGTGCGCTTTCGTCTTTAACTGGTGTTGCAATGCATCTACTTTGTGTTTTTTCTTTGCAGGAGCAAAATATTCACTTACGCGATGACTCGATTTGTGTAGAATATCTCCTCGTTACACCTTGTTTATAGAGGATCGCATCTATTATGCAACATCCTAGTGGTATCGTCTTACTTTATCGATCTAAACCACAACCCTCATTTTAATCCCACCATTTACTGACCAAAACCAGATGGGCAAAATTATTGTTGTTTTGTGTGCAGGCAAATTAGGTTTTAGCGATAGAATCGTCGGCTACAGACTTGGTTGCTTTAAAAAAAAACATTCCTTTCTACTTAATGTCTTGTAACTCCCCTTTTTAAACGAGTCTGCATCACTGTCGCCCATCCCCCTGCAGAGAGACGGGAAGGGGGCGGGGGAGCTCGCATTGCACATTCTCGGAGAGCAACAGTTTCAAGCAATAGCCGGACAGAATACTCTGTGGCTTTCAATAGCCGTCTGTCCCTGGATTACCAAATGAGCAGCCGTTTGCTCTACCTATCTCATATCTATTAACAATCTTTAAAACCTAATTAAAAGTGTCTAACATTGTTTTACAGCTTGTCATAGTTTTAGATTGTATTATGATTATGATTATGATTATGTCGAGGCAAGTCAAACAAGGCCTCACCAATAATTCCCAAAGGCTCAAAATACATTGAGCATATTATTTGTATGTAATTGATCAACATGCAATCATGCATATATTAAATAAAGTTAAGTCCCGTAGAACTAGTGACATTATTTAAAATGAACAATTCGCTCTAACCAGTACTAGCGAAAGCGCAGCTCCAGCAAGCTGGAAGAATGCTGCGTGAGGCCAAACCCTTGCAAGAACAAAGAGCGCGTCACAAAGCAGTCTGTTACCACGGCAACTCTCCACGGCGGGGAGTCCCTTTCTAAGGGCGTTGCTATAGAACCACAGCTTGGTGAGGCACGGTCTGGATTTGGAGCAGTTCGCGTCTGTGCGGTTTGAAACTGTTTCTGCAATGGCTTTAGTTGAATCCGATATTATATGCGAGCTGATGGAGATAAGTTTTACAGCAAGACCCCCAGAAGAGAGGCGTTCAATTGTTAAGGACGGCAGACTAACACCTGCACTGGAGATTTTGATGAAAGACGGCAGACGGACACGGCAGTTCCAGACATCTTGGTATGGAGTCCACAGCTGGCTAACAGGCAGCGCTGTGAGAAACAAACTATACTGCTGGCCGTGTTTGCTGCTTTCAACGAAGAAACACATCTGGGCTCATGCAGGGTACTGTGACTGGAAAAACCTGTCACGGAGCGCTTTTTTACACCGGTCATCACACGAGCACATCAGAAACGAGGTTTCCTTGAAGCGCTTGGAGCATGAAAGCGCAGCAGCCGTCGCGTTGCTTCGTGAGCAAAGGCGCCTCGCCACCTTAGCGCACAACGACAAGGTCAGGAAGAACAGAGAGGTTTTGAAGCGGCTAATCGACATTTCGGTCGTTTTATCTCGTCGGGAAATTACATTCCGTGGCCACTGTGAGGCAGAGGAACCTGGCAGCCATTTCACTGAACTTACCGGTTCTTTTTTTCGTCACGACGAGGAGTTGAATGGCTACTGGCAGAAAAACGCGCCCGTTTTTTCCGGCCTGTCGAAGACCATTCAAAACGAATTGGTCGAATGCGTGGCTGAAGAAATGGCATTTCACATCGACCGTGAGATTGAACCCTGCAGCTTTTTTGCTTGTGAGCTAGACGAAACAACGGACGTGTCTCAGCTAAGCCAGCTGGCACTCGTGTTGCGTTACGTGGACAAGAAGGGCAACACGCAGGAACGGTTTATGGGTTTTAAAGATGTTGGCGCAGACCGAACCGCGGTCGCTTTGAAGCACTTTCTGGATTCAGAGCTCTCAAAATATGACTACAAAAGAAAACTCGTGTCTCAGTCGTACGACGGCGCTGCAGTGACGGCTGGGGAGCTGGGCAGTCTTCAAGCCCTCATTAAAAAAGACGCTCCCCGAGCTCTGTTAGTGCATTGCTTTGACCACAGATTGAATCTAGTTCTCCAGCAGGGGGCGCAGTGTATTAAACAAACGCGTTGCTTTTTTGCAACTTTGCAAGGCTTCCCCACATTTTTCACACGCTCGAGCAAATGCACGGCGCTGCTGGACCGAATTGTGGGCAGGACACCCGCCCTGAGTGCAGCTGGGTGGACATCTAACAGCAGAGTCCTGCACGCCATCGTCTCGGAAAGAGTGAAGCTGTGCCAAGTGTTTCAGGAGATTGTTGATGGCAATGGTTGGGACGGGGAATGCCGGCGACAGGCTGCAGGGTTCCTGGCAAAACTAAACGACTTCCAGTTTATCTTCTTGTCCTACGCCTACCGCGCCATCTTCGGCATTACTGACGTTCTCCACGACGTTCTTCAGAAGAATACCGCTGATGTGAATTACTGCAGTTCGCAAGTGCAGTTAACAATCACCATGATTGATGATCTGCGTAAGGAGGAGCAGTTCAAAGAGGTGTTTAATTCTGCAGTCACCGGTCTTGCTGACATACCTTCACCTCTAGCAAACAGACTGAAGCTGGAAGATGGAACCCCTGAAGATGGTCAGAATTATTTCCTACTCTACAGTGACATCATTGACAACATCATCGTTCAGCTTTTGCTGAGGTTTGCAGACATCAAGGCTCTGCAGTTTCTCGAGCTGTCGGACTCCTCCAGATTTCTGGCTTTCAGCAAGCAGTTCCCCACAGATGCGTTTACCTCGCTCGCCGACTCTTACGGCAGCTACTTTGATCTAGATCGTCTCAAGAATGAGTTTGGTGTCGTCTTCAAAGATGACCAGTTTCAGAACCGTTCTGTTAGCGACATCCTGCGTTTAATCAATGAAACTGGGCTGTGTGAGGTGCTGGTGGAAGTGTACCGCTTTTTCTGCTTGATTGCCACTATACCAGCAACAGCAGTTAGTGTGGACAGAAGCTTCTCTTGCCTTGAGCGCATCAAGGCGTACTTGAGGAGCACCGTGGAGCAGAGTCACCAGAGTGCTTGGGCCACCGTATCCATTGAAACAAACCTGCTGTCTTTCCTGGAGAAGCAACCCAACTGGTACGATAATGTGATTGCACGCTTTGCTTCTAGAAAAGAAAGGCAGATTGATCTTAACTACAAATAAGGTACGGTTACATCTCTTTTAATGGACGTAAAACTGCCTCTTGCCGTGGCATGACAAACTGCCTTGTTAGTTTTGAGTGAATGGCGTTGTGATTTTGTATTTGCGTCTTTATTATAGTGAATGCTGCTCGCTGGTGTCACGTAATGGCTTGTAGAACTAAATCCTGATGTTAAGGCTCTGTTTTGTCAACTGATTGAATAAACTTGTATCCGTAATTCTGTACGCTGTGTATTGTTTAAAAGCGCTAATGTTGCTTACAATGGGGCTATCAGCAGGGGGGGCACAAGGACGCTGTGCACAAACACTGGTGCATCCTTCATTAAGCTACTTCACAGGTCAGAACAGCGCTGCTCAAGTGAGTTACTAGCACGCTTACTTTATAATGCAGCACAATTATTCCCCAAAGCGATAGCAAGTGAAGAGAAAGTCTGAGTGTGACTGATAAATGTTATTTATATTAACCAGAGAAGCAAAGTGTGAAGACACAGTTGAAAATTAAGTGGAAACAGACTTGAGACAGACTAGGTAAGGAGAGACTTCTTCACACAGAGAGCGGTGAGGGGTTGGAATGGGTTACCAAGCCACGCTGCTGATGCTGAATCGCTGGGAACCTTGAAGACCCGACTGGACAAAGTTTTGAGATCACTCACTGTCTAGGAACCGGATGATGCTTCATGGGCTGAGTAGCATCCTCTGGTTCATACATTTTCATCATGCTCAGCAGCCAATCTATCCCCCTTGACTCCTCTTACAGATTATACAGAATGTAGACAGGTCATGATTATACCTGTAATGCAAGCAGATAATGGTCCATTTCCTTCCAAATAAACATGCATTTTTTTTTTTTTTTTTTTTATTTATTTATAATAAGTTAACAAGTGAAAGCCATCACAGTAATTTAAACCTGATTCCAAACATTTACAAATGTGTACAATATATACTTTGTATCATTGCATTCTTGTATATAATAATAATAATAATAATAATAATAATAATAATAATAATAATAATAATATTTCCATAAAATTACAAACTACTACAGTATTCGGGAGAGGAGGGCTCAGAATAGCAGGTAGGAGGATTCACTAGCCAGCACACCAGGGCACTAGTGCAATGAAGGTACTAGTTAGTGCAGGTAAGTTTCTGGTATATGCAGGTAAATCACCAGTCACTCCAAGTAAGGTACAGGTAACCAGTGCAATTAAACCACTAACCATATATTGAAGTTACTGAACTGCAGGTACTTTATAAATAGGTTGTGTGAGCCAGTACTTGGAGAGCTCAGGGGCCGGGAACCAGTGCATCTTAGTGGTAAAGTGGTTAGAGCTGGGGACTGGAAGGCATTGTGTTCATAGCGATTAGACCTGAGGACTGGCACAGGGGTTAGAGGTGGGGACTGGGAGGTCAGCAGCACGGTCGAGTGGTCATAGAGCCGATGGACTGGGTGGTCTAGTGCTTTTGCACTGATGGACTGGGAGGCACCATGGCCTAGTGATTACAGAGCTCAAGGACTGGGAGGTAAGCATTGTGGCTGAGTGATTGGGACTGGGAGAAGGGAGAAAGCGTGGTCTCTACCGTAGCTCCACTTTATGCATCATATATAAACAGACACACTGGAAAGGGGCATTTGGAACATTCAGTACCTCTTGAATCCCCCTGAAACATTGCAAAGCTGTATGAACAGGTCGTACAGAGGAGCTAACCAATACCTTCAAGAATGAATTTCCAGCATCGCTCCATCACCCCCGCACTCATCATTCCCGTTTTAAATATTCATATAACTTAAAGCACGTTCATTCCCTTGCCAGACTGTTTTTCCTGATTATCAATTTAAGGTTTACAATCAACCCCTCCTCACTGTACCATATATGACACAAGACGAGTGAGCCTGTCCTTTCCGGTGATATCTACTGTACTAGAAAATGTTCCCTTTTTATTCACACCCCCTGGAAAGAGTTGCTTTTGAAAAAGTTTTCCATTGCTATAAAATCAGACTGCAGTATTGTCAATTGTCACAGTCCAATATTAAAGGATGAAGAGTACCTCACAGGGTCCTGTGGTCCTTTACCAACAGCTCTGTAAACAGACCCCGTTCATCTCTTACTGATCTTTCCAAACAGAATGCATAATAAATACAATAGCAACACTACGTCACCCAAAAATGTCACTGGGTTTTCAACTCATCATCCCATCTTTGGTTACCTCTCGCAGGAATACAGAGTCTTGTCTTGTTTGTTTATTATTAATGATTTGTAGTTTGTGTTCCTTTGCTGGTGCTGGGTGGCTCAGTCGACAGCGCAGGTGCCCTCCCAGGAGGTTCCAGGTTCAAATCCAGGTCAGATCAGGACAGGGTTTTGCTTCACAGCACGAGGTGGGAGGGTAGAAAGGTCTCATTTTACATGGCATGCTTCAGATGGGGGATGCTTACCTGGGGAAGCTCTCAAGCTGCTCCAGGAAAAGCGAACATCTGTCACTCTGGATATCAGACTGCTGGCAGGCAAGCTCCAGACTTTCTGATGATTAAACGCTTCTGTGTACGGTAGACGCTCGCAAACATACCTCTATCATCTATCTAGCTTTTAATGAAAGGCTTACTATATATACTGGAAATACTACAGGAAACTAAATCAAATCAATGATAAATGTTTCAATTAGACATGGCATTTTTTAGTATGACACAGATTACGGTCAGTGACTCGCTGGAAAGGGTCTGTTCCTCACAAGTTCAGATAAGAGAGTCTACTGCATTAGGGCAGACCCCATCATCACAAAATCCTGGGCTTGCCGTTAGTCTGATATTGATGACAGATCGCTGGAACAAACCTGTCATTCAAAAAAATGAGGAGGAGGAGCCGGGAAGCACCGACTGGACCACTGTCTGTATGGGGGGGGGCAGGGTCCTGAAACCATCATCAAACAGCTTCCCTGTACTGTGTGAATATCTTCTCTCCACCGCACACTGCAGGTATGAGGACACTGAAGCAACTGCAAATGACTCCCGTTACAACACCCCCCCCCCCATCTCCAGTTAAACTGCAGCGAAAGTGCAGTAAATCGAGGCAGGCTAGTGCTTCAGTATATACTGTGGTTGCAGGTGTATTCTCTATAGCCACAGTTACACAGTGCAGTTCTGTGCTTTGGATTTTAAAAGTGCAGTAAATGATGCATTTGAACTTTAAGAACAGCAGCCTTTCCCTCACTCAGGATATTAACTGCAGTGGAAATGCATGAAGGTAGGGCTGAAAAAAGTAAAGAGAAACAGTGACGTGTGTGTGGGTGGGTGGGTGTGTACAGTTTGGATGTGATCTTGCTTTTATACTTCTCTCTGCAGTTCAGCATTCAACCACAAGGTGGAACATTTTGCTTTTGAAAAAAAAACAAAAACACAAGTGTTGTTCTGAGTCTTATCAGAGGGAAACTACAGTACTTATAAGCGCTCCCCTTTCTGGCATCCCGATTAGATGCACTGAAGTTTAACTGCACTTTCCCTCCAGATGAAAGGTAAAACTAATAGAGAATAAAGTCATGTAGAGAAACGCCTCAGCCCGTGCCTTCTCCAGTGTGCTGATTCCCTTTGTATTTCTCTATCTGACTTCCACATGAAATACTGAAAACAGTCAATTAGTGATACAGGAAAACAGGATTTACAGTTTATCTTCAACATAGTACTACAATTCTGAACTGTTAACTATCGAGTGAATGCTGTACTGAAGAAGGCACTAGTCGAAACACTTCAGGGATGGAAATAAGTCTCCTATTGCATAGCAGTTTCGTCCATTGCAAGTTTTACTACGAGCTTGATTATCCACAGTGTACAGGTAGCAAGCTCAGGTGTGTCTTTCTAAAGTCATAGTAAAATCAGGAATGGATCAAACTCCTGTGCAATGGGAGTCTTAGTTCCATCCCTGCTACCTGACTTCTAGTTTTACCTTACAAGTTTTCCGATTAAGCTTTTTGAAATTACGATTGCCCTTTCACTGCAGATAAAACTACAACAGTTTGTTTGTTTAACACGTGCCTGGTTCTTGCATTGCCCTGCCCGGCTCCCCTGCTCCCCGTGCTCTCTCCTCCTCCTCAGTTCTCACTCCCCGCCGCTCCTCCGTTCGCACTGGCCTTGCCCTTGGATTTGGAGCGGAAGGAGAAGCGCTTGATGAGGCGTCTGGAGAAACCTCCAGATTTCTTGCACGCAGCCGAGCCGTTTCCCACGTTGGTGACGTCCTCGTGTGATTGGCTGAATCCCGGGTCCTTCTGGCGATGACGGCGACGGAACAGGAGCTTCGTTCCGCTGCGCAGGAACCCGACTGGAGCAGGAGAGAGGGGGAGAGAGTGGAGAGGGAGAGAGTGAGACATGGAAGAGTGTGAGAGGAAGCGGGAGAGGGTGAAAGAGTTCAAGTTAATTTAAAAGACTCCAGTGAATACATCCAAGTTATTTTCAGTGTGCTGAGTAAGGCGCTAGCCAAAATGCTTGTCTACTTGACTTAGTTTCTTAGGAGTAAAACCACAGTGCAGTCTATAGTTATATAATCAGATCATTTACCATCACACACTAATGTGTGACACCAACGGTACAGCGTTCAGTTCACCCATTCAGACCCCTGAAACATGGCATCAGTCTGGTAGCAGAGTTTGCAGTGCCCACCACAGCCTCCCTGCCCTGCTGTATCAGGAGGGTCCCTACCTTTGTGGTCCTTGAGGCTGCGTGTCTCAAGCGCCCCGGTCGAGCCAGTCTCAGACTCCACGTCATCCACTGAGGGCCTCTCTGAGATGTCAGACTGGGTGGTCTCATCCGTGTCCTGCTGCAGTGCACCCTGGGAGCCGGTGGGGCGTGGCGGCTCGGCGTGACTGGTGGAACCGGAGGCTCCATAGGGCTCCCCCTGCAGGGCGGCGTCCATCGCTGCAGCATAGCCGGTTGAGACAGACGTGTTGTCCTCCGCTACCGGCACCTGCACCCCACGATACAAAATCAACACATCGGAATCGGCGTCTGTACATCTCTGTGCATGCGCATGTATAAACACTGTGGACATCTGTACATGCGTGCAGTGTTCTCTGTCTATTCCGCTAGCTGACTTGCACATCAGGAAAAGGCAACATATTGAAAACCGTTAACGTACCCTAAAATATGGTGATCCACACTGGGTTAAAGTTCTGCATTCACGCACTGAACAGCTAGTGAAGTCCATGCTTGTAAGCTCTCAGCACTCTCACCTTGGAGACTCCGGAGATAATGAGGGTGCTTCTCTTGGTAGGGGTCTTCTTAGCTGCCTTGCTCGCCGACTCGGTGAGCTGTCGGATCGCCGTCTCTGCCACCGGGTCCAGCCCATTGGAGAGCTGACTCTCTGCTGTAGGTCACAAACACCCAGAGCTGTCACCAACGCCAGGGCAGGGCGCACAGCTGCCTTTCCTTAGAAACTTGTTTCACTTGTTTGGGAGTGCCTGGTTTGAATCAGATCCCAGAGGTGAAAGCTGACACTTTATTTCTGCACAGTATTGTCTGCAGTTTTACCATGCTCCTCCCCCCCACCCCCAATGATTTTACCACGCATTTACCATAGTTCACCCTGGTTTGCCATGTTTGTTAAAATGCTTTCCCATACCTCGTTATTCTTTACAATTCTTGCCTATGATTTATCATGCTTTCACTGTGCTTTATGATATTTTGCAATGCTTTTTACAAGAGGAATCTTTTCTAACAGATTTCAAACTTAGGATAGTTTCATTTCCAGTGGATAAATGCAATACCTACATTGCTACATAAAGCAAAACACAACTAAACTGCATGCCACAGCTATCTTGATACAGCATGTGTTTGTATGTATGCATTTGTTTGTATCAAAATGCAGGATTTCAGATCGTCTATACACTGTTTAATGGCAATAATGCATGACCCTGAGGAACATCAAAGGTCTGTATCACTCAGGTGTCAGAAGAGTCAACAGTTACTTTCACACCTAGAGCAGTGACTTCTCTGTATGAAACGCTCAATAACGCTACATTCAGAAATACTAAAAGGATGAAAGCCTTTCAGTGTCTTCAATTATGATCGTTTTGAAACCACAACGATGCGTTTATTTACTGACAGGAGAAGGAAACGTAAACTTGTGTGTTTTTGAAGGACGCCCCCCTCTCCCAGTGAAGGGTATTGCTACTGGTGTGACTGGTGTTGCTGGTGACTCACTGCTGGTGGTGGGGGTGACCCCGTCCTGGTATTCCTCTGGTTTCAGCGCTGGCCCCCGCTCTGTCACCTCCACCTTGGAGGGGGAGCGTGAGGGAGAGTCTGCAAGAAAACAGCACATGAGGAGCAGTCGGGGCGCTGCTGGATAGAGGCGGTCTGCAGGAACAACTCGCTCAACTCTCGCTTTGTTTAAGAAGCGCTTTTAGTTGAAGTTCAGTGTCTAGGAACACTTCCAACCGGCTCTCTAATCCATACCCAGGCAATCCGTACTCTTTGGAGTCTGATCTGTAATCCCAACTCATAATGAAATGCATGGGGACAGCTGCTGTAGAAAACGAACTTCATCAGGGGTCTGAAAAACATTTCCAGCGGCCTCTGTACTTTTTATTCATTGTTTTTTGTAATGAAATGTAAGTGCCGAAACGGACCGAGAAAGTATTCTGGAATACTCAAGTTGTACTCAAATAAATCAGTCTCTAAATAAAATGTTTTCTGCGCAGTATCTGTAGCCGATGCCCTGTCTATATTAATCTGATGTCTGGACTCTGGAATGCTACACCTCTGTGTTCTGGTCTTACCAAGTTTGCGGTCCAGCTTGGGGCGTGACTGGATGGTGGTCACCGTGGTAACAATGGTGCCGTCCGGCATGACAGTTCGGTCCCTCTCTACCTTCTTGGTGGGGGTGAGGGAGGTCAGCGCTGATCCTGGGGGGTGAGTCTCGCGGGGGTCTGCAGGCTCCAGGTACCTCAGCTAACAGACAGACAGGCAGACAGGACGGGAGCGCTAAACAATCAAGTTTCTAATCATAACAATGTGGACCATCTGACCGCTGGCGAAAACAAGTTCAGTCCAGAACAAAATGATCAAATGGTCAGCAGGGGGGGCTGACACTACAGGAATACATATTCGGCAATGGGATTTTCAGCAATAACACTGTCCAATATTTAGGGAGACAAAATACTGTAGCAGAGCTTATTCACTTTATCACAGAGAGGTAAGGGATTTGATTCTGAAGACTCGGTTAGCACTCCTTTAAATCCAAACGCATTTCCAGCAGGATTGCTGGTAACCTCCACACATACCTCCAGGGAGACAGTCCCGGCAGACACCCCTCCTGCTGCAGGACACAGGGACAAGACCTGCCGGCCAAGAGGGAGGCCCCTGGGGGGGTCCAGAGGGATAGCAGCCTGACCAGGCAGGGGATCTGCAGAGAGAGTGACACAGAGAGACACTGCAGTCAAACCAGGACTCAGACCAGGAGAGAGGCACAGAGAAACACTGCAGTCAAACCAGGGCTCAGACCAGGTGTGAGGCACAGAAAGACACTGCAGTCAAACCAGGAGAGAGGCACAGAAAGACACTGCAGTCAAACCAGGGCTCAGACCAGGAGAGAGGCAGAGAGAAACACTGCAGTCAAACCAGGAGAACCAGCTTCCAAACAGATAAGACATCTGGCTCGGGAAAGTGCTTCAATGACAGTGTTGTGTGTTTATGTGCATTTGAGAGCAGGTATGTGTACGCCTTTATTTACTCATTATTATACAGGATAAGCAATTACAACCCAAGCGTGCATGCAGTATACATTTACACAGTATTGCTTGCTGGTCCAACTCAGCCAAAGGACTGTTTCATAGTGGGATCCTGCCCTGCAGTTCAGTAAAACAAACTAGTGTTCATGTGAGGGACTGAAATTACATACGTTCTCCTTGACTGGTTCTCTCCACAAGACTCAGCTTCAGCTCCTTGGTCCTCAATCCCAGCTCCCTGAAACAGCAGAACAGGCCAGTCAGTGACAAGGCTTATCGTTTAATTGCACTCAGTCCACTCAAGGCATCCTTAAAGCCCCTGTTGGCATCAGTTACTAGCAGGCAGTACGACAGCTTCAAAGCACTGCAGGTGCCCCTCAACCCCCTCATTCAGCACTGGGCTTCCACACCACCACACGCATTTCACTTGTGATCTGAGCCGGATCGGATCCCCAGATTCCAGAAACAAAAAGACATTGAAAGTAATCTAGCCCTGCATGCGATCAGCTTGTCTATGAAGACAGAAGAAGGTGTCGGTCTCACAGCAGGATCTCCTCTCTCCAGTCCAGCTCAGAGCTGGGGTTCTGTGGAGCTGGCAGGAACTGGGTCCTCTTGATCTGAGAGGGGTTGTCAAGCTCCAGCACACAGCACAGCTCTCCTTGACCTGAGAAAATACATGTAGATCAAAATGAACACGTGCCACTTTATTATACCTCTCTAACTGGACTTTAATTAATTTATTAATAATCTATCTATGTACAGACTCATAATCCGTTACGCTAGATGTGTGAGTTAACTTAATATCTAATTTAACCCTTTGCAGTTCATTTATTCAGCGCTTGTCAGGCGTGTCAGATCCAATTTTCACACGTGCTGTTTATTTTACATGCGCGGTTTAAAACATATTTTAAAACAGGTTTAAAAGGCACTGAATCACTGAAAACAATCAGTACTGTATCTCCAGCCAAGCCCCACCCTTTGTTCGCTGTATTTTTCACATACCTCTTTATAGACGTGCATACTGATAAATCTTCTCCTGATCACTCGTTTTATCACCAAACTCCTCAATAATGTGATCCAAGTCACTATTGTATTACAATAATATCTCAAAAAGCTGGAGTGCTAGGATTTGTGATTGTGTCCTTTGTGTCTATGGAATCCCTCACCTCCTTTCTCTGCCGTGCTGATGTTAGAAGCCCTCAGCTGTCGAACCTGCAACCTGTGTCCTGGGACCCCCCCTCGGGAAGGGGAGGGCAGCCCCCTGACTAGCCTCTCTCCTGGGACCTGGGGGAGGGTGGGGAGGTATGGAGAGGAGAGAACACAGTAAACATCTCACTTGGTTGCAAGGTGCTCAATGAGTTGAATTGAACATTTAAGGCAACACGAGACGCTACCTCAATAAGACATGACATTTCATTTATTTAATTAGCTCACCTTATAAACCGGTAAAATCTGCAAAGTAGTTTTGCTTTTCTCATGGTTACACAATGCATTTGCCATAATTTACCATGGACTGCCACGTTTATTAATATGCTCTACCATACCTCTGTGTATTACAATGCTTGTCTATGCTTTAGGCCCTTCAGCCCCATACAGCTGATTGATCTCCACAATATGGTTCTTTTGATTTCGAGTTGAAGGCTGTAATCTTTGGCAGAATCAAGTCTGAATGCAAAAAAGAAACTGTGAAACATGCAGCCCTGAAGCAGTGTGTAGTCATTTTCAAGCACGTTGTTTTTTTTAATAGCTCTTTCTTTAGATCCCTACTGGAGCGCTCTTTGAGACGGGCAGGCTTGTGCGCTCTGGGTAAGTGTGTCTGTGGAGGGTCAGGCTCTCACCACACTGCTGGACTCGCTGGACTGCAGGTTGATGATCATGGCCGGCTGGGTGCTCACGAGCGTGTCTTCCACCAGCTCTCGGATAGTGCCCACATCCACCTTCTCATCACTCCCCTGCAACACAACGCACGCAGCTGAGGGCACCCGCAGGGGCTGCACAGGGGCGCCATACACTCTCACCTGACCATGCAGTGCTGGGCTTACAGGAGGACTGACCAGCTGCTGTCTTGTCTGTAATCTACACCATTTCTATGTAAAATCAATTATTTGATTTGGATTCTATTTTAGATGTAATGAAAGTTTTTTTTTTTTACTCTTTTTTTCAATGCCATGGTGTATCTTAGGCTCCTCCAATGCCTGGATGTTTGAGTGAAACTGAGCAGAGCTATTAAAACAGTGTCCCCGTTGGGTTACAGCAAAGGGGCCTCACTCACTGCTCTCTGCAGCAGTCGCGGGGTGACAGTCAGGGCCAGCACGGGGCGCTCTGAGAAAGTCCAGGACACCAGCAGCCCCTCCTGCAGCTCCTCTAGGCAGATCTCCAACTGCAGGGGCAAGGGAGGGGGGACAGGATTAAGGAGTCCACAAAAATCACTAAAAAAACATAGCACTGACCCAATACGTTTTCTAACCTTCCCTGCACTACTACAGTGCTCTGCAGTGTTGAGAGTGGAGTTCTCTTTCCTATACTACAGGAGCGCTCTGCAGTGTTGAGAGTGGAGTTCTCTTTCCTATACTGCTAGAGCGCTCTGCAGTGTTGAGAGTGGAGTTCTCTTTCCTATACTGCTAGAGCGCTCTGCAGTGTTGAGAGTGGAGTTCTCTTTCCTATACTGCTAGAGTGCTCTGCAGTGTTGAGAGTGGAGTTCTCTTTCCTATACTGCTAGAGCGCTCTGCAGTGTTGAGAGTGGAGTTCTCTTTCCTATACTGCTAGAGTGCTCTGCAGTGCTGAGAGTGGAGTTCTCTTTCCTATACTGCTAGAGCGCTCTGCAGTGTGGAGTAATCTTTCCTAGACTTGTATACAGGCCTGCAGTGTTGACAGAGGTAATGACTTTTTTCGTACAGATTTTATATCCTGGCATGAAATGTTCCCATTACCTGAGCCTCCAAGGGTTCCATGGCAACCTGGTACATATCCATGGAAACAGCAGCTGGTGATTGTTGAGTTACAGTCACTGGAAATGTCACCGTGTCAGCTGTGAAGCGACACTGGAGAACCTGTGTGTGTGAGAGAAAGAGAGCGAGTGGTGTGAGAGGGGAAGACAGAGAAGAGAGGGAGAGGAAGTGGGAAAGAGAAGGGGAAGATGCTGAGAGTGTGTAGTGGGGAGCGAGAGTGCTAACCACTGCACCATCACATACTCACCATTCTGTTCTTCGATTGGTCCGTGCAGGTCACATGACTGATGCTGGCGGAGACGGGGAGCTGTGGACTGTCCTCAAAGGTGATCTGAATGGAGCTCTGAGGAAATGAGAAACACAGACCTGTAGGAAACTACTGCTGGGACAAATATGGGAATATTGCAACTAACACTGCTGGAAATGCATTTGTGGCAAAAATGACCACGCTGGTATTCCCTTGTACGACAGGATTCAGAAACAAGGCACTTACCCCAACCTGTTCACAAAATGATGCACGAATGATGTCTGAAATAAACACCACAAATTTCACTGCACAGAACAGGGGTAGAGATGAGAAACATGGGGCCAGTAAATGCCACTCGCCCCTGTGGAGCACAGGGCTCTGATTAAAGGCAGATCGATACAGGCCCTAGCAAGTTGCCAGAGCGGACTGTGCTGCACAAAGTCTACTCTGAGGACATCAGCTCATTGCACTGCAACGCTGGAAACAGCGCAAGGAAAAATAACAACTGAGCATTTCACTGGTGCCAGCCTTGACTGTGCAGTTTTGCAGATTTAGTGCGTGACTCTTTGTCCTCACAAGACAGCCCTTGTAAAGGTTTACCACTGTATTTATGCAATGTTCTTATGTAGTTTTCCCATGCCTTTCCATTGGCTATACTATGCATTTACCATAGTTTACCCTGGTTTGCCATGTTTATTCATAGACATTACCATACCTCTCTGTGCTTTACAATGCTTCTCTATGCTGTACCATACCTCTCTGTGCTTTACAATGCTTCCCTATGCTTTACCATACCTCTCTGTGCTTTACAATGCTTCCCTATGCTTTACCATACCTCTCTGTGCTTTACAATGCTTCCCTATGCTTTACCATACCTCTCTGTGCTTTACAATGCTTCCCTATGCTTTACCATACCTCTCTGTGCTTTACAATGCTTCCTTATGCTTTACCATCCTTTTGTGTGCTTTACTATGCTTCCCTATGCTTTACCATACTCATGTGTGCTTTACAATGCTTACATATGCTTTACTATGCTTCCCTATGATTTGTCATCCTTCTGTGTGCTTTACAATGCTTACCTATGAATACTTCTGGGCACCTCTGCATATACAATGCATGCTTTTCATAGTTGTCCCACAAAGGGAAGCAAAGGCAAGCATGGCACAACACAAGAGACAGGGCAGAGTATGGGGGATGCATACAGCAGTGAAGACAGGCAGTGGGGCTGAATCCGAACAGGGTGTTCACATGTAATCCACTTCGGTTTATTCAAGGCAATACCAAAGAGACTGGTATAGCCATGCTTGTTTATCAGCGGAGGAGTGGCAATCATTTTCAGTCCGTATTTGTAAAGGAGGTTGGCCTCTGAGCACCAACACCACCACCAAAAAAAAAAAAAAAAAAAAAAGAGACTAGATTGGCACAGCTGTTTACTCCAGAGAGTCGGCAGCAGAAAGAACCACGTACCCAGTAACGAGAGCAAAGCAAAAGAAACTACAAGACACCAGAGTTAGGAGGCTGCAAGTAACGATTGCAAGTTATAGCATTGTAACTGTAATACTGGAAATAATCATGCAAGTAACTGTTAATCCCTCATGCAATTAATAAGTACTGGGATTCACACACGCACACGCAGTATATATCAGTACTTATCTCCTCCGTATCCAGTGATGCCCTGTTATGTGTATATTTAGAGCACTCAAACTACAAAGCCAATGTTTCGCACTTAGCTGAATGCAAATCAGCCTGCAGGTAAAAAGCAGAGCTGTAAACAGAGCTATGACCAAACTCCAAAAAATGACATCATTAGACTTGTGCTGACAAGGAAACATGCTGTGATTTATTATCCGTGTACCTTTAATGACATCGAAATAAAATGAATAAACAAGCAGAAAAACAAATCTGTTGGTGCAGCTGCACTGTCTGTTAGCAGCGTGGTAGACGCTAGCAGAGTTTGCATGAACGCGAGTAGGAAGCCAATTTCCATTGAAAGTGACGTTTGCAAAAAAAAAAAAATGGAAATCAGGCAGCATTTCATTCAGGAAGTTGGAAAAAATAACCAAATCAGTTCATCCCACACAATTAGCTTACACCAGCAAGAGCAATGATTCTAATATTGAGCCCTTTACACAAACCAACCCACACTAAAACTGAAATTACACATCCACACTGTCATTACCAGCACCTTAATAACAATGAGAACGAAACACTCCATTCTCAGCTCTCCAGCGCTGTCATTACCAGCACCTTAATAATAATGAGCGCTAGTCTACACACTCCATTCTCAGCTCTCCAGCGCTGTCATTACCAGCACCTTAATAATAATGAGCGCTAGTCTACACACTCCATTCTCAGCTCTCCAGCACTGTCATTACCAGCACCTTAATAATAATGAGCGCACACACTCCATTCTCAGCTCTCCAGCGCTGTCATTACCAGCACCTTAATAATAATGAGCGCTAGTCTACACACTCCATTCTCAGCTCTCCAGCACTGTCATTACCAGCACCTTAATAATAATGAGCGCTAGTCTACACACTCCATTCTCAGCTCTCCAGCGCTGTCATTACCAGCACCTTAATAATAATGAGCGCTAGTCTACACACTCCATTCTCAGCTCTCCAGCGCTGTCATTACCAGCACCTTAATAATAATGAGCGCTAGTCTACACACTCCATTCTCAGCTCTCCAGCACTGTCATTACCAGCACCTTAATAATAATGAGCGCTAGTCTACACACTCCATTCTCAGCTCTCCAGCGCTGTCATTACCAGCACCTTAATAATAATGAGCGCTAGTCTATACACTCCATTCTCAGCTCTCCAGCACTGTCATTACCAGCACCTTAATAATAATGAGCGCTAGTCTACACACTCCATTCTCAGCTCTCCAGCACTGTCATTACCAGCACCTTAATAATAATGAGCGCTAGTCTACACACTCCATTCTCAGCTCTCCAGCGCTGCCATTACCAGCACCTTAATAACAATGAGAACGAAACACTCCATTCTCAGCTCTCCAGCACTGTCATTACCAGCACCTTAATAATAATGAGTGCTAGTCTATACACTCCATTCTCAGCTCTCCAGCGCTGTTATTACCAGCACTTTAACAATAATAAGCACTAGTGTAAATACTCCATTCTGGGAGGGTCACACAGTGGCCCTCGCCAGCACTATTCCCAGATGCCCCCTCATCTGAGGCACTGCGAGGCAGCTGGACCAACCAAACATATCTCTTCCCTTCAGGCTGGGCTGAAGAGACCCGGCTTAACTGTGCAGCTCACTCTCTGTGTGAATGAGAATGCGTCTGTGTGTGAGGGTGTGGGTCTGTCTGCATGTATGTATGTGTCTCTGTGTATTTGTGGCCATCTGGGTGTGTTTGTGTGGGCCTAATTTTCCTTTTCTTTCCTTCCCCCTTCCAATTACAACTACATGCATCATACCATATTGCGGTTACAATACTGAGGACTGCAGCAAAAGCAGAAATACTGTCTCCAGAATGACTCTGGATAGCTACTGGTAGGTGCGTGTGCTTTTGAATGTAGTACTGAGGCATCCATTTATAACAGCATGGTCCACTACATAACAGAAGCAGGGTGGTTTTAAGAACACAATTTCTCATTTCTGTGGATTTCTATGGCTCATGTCAGGGGGGCTGTGAGCCGTGCTGGTATTGCTGAAGTAGTTTAGCTGCACTGTCAATGCAGTTCTAGTGCACAACCACAGTTGAAATGTGGAGAGAATGATGCAGAATTTCATTTACAGATCAGGTATAGTGAAGGTGCAGTTCAGTATTTAAACTGCTGTCTTAAACACGATGTGTGTGTTTCTGTGTGTGTGCGTGTGTCTGTGCGTGTGTCCGTGTGTGCGTGTATGTGTGGACGGCACCCTTCTTATCCAAACGCCATGCGTCAACCAGCTGTACCAGAACCTTCTGCCAAATCCCTGGATTATTGGGACGGAAAGCCTCTTACCTCGGAAATCACTGTCTGTTTGTTTTAAGAGCTGGTCTGGAAACCAGTGCTAATACCAACACAGCGAGGGAGCTCACAGCTGCACAACACAAACGAAACCGGGAAACACAAATAAAATAATCCGAATTAAAACCAACCGCACGAACATATACTCTCCAACAAACAGACGCAGAAACATACAGCATTTTAACACAGACAATCCTGAAATTACCTTGGAAGTACCCTGATGAAACTCCCAGCAACTGCTGGCAAGCTGCTGTCAAACAAGAGTTGGGAACGGGCAACAGGTTTGAGTAGTGTTTTAGCTCAGTGGTTAGAGAATGAAAGAAACTGCTGGGCTACAGTGTGGAAGGGCGTGCAGGGATGTCAATAAGACTCCGATTGCATAGCAGTTTCATTTCAAATTTTACTATGAATTTGATTAGCCACAGTGTATGTGTGGGTGTGAGTGAGTGTGTGTGTGTGTGTGTGTGTGTGTGTGTGTGTGTGTGTGTGTGTGTGTGTGTGTGTGTGTGTGGGGCGGGGGTGTTTGAGGTTTCATGTCACGGTGCTCATTTTTTGTTTTATTTTTAAACAGTTTCTTCTCTCCGGGAGGTGGTAGTCAGTGTTTAAAGACTCTGGGGGTTCACAGTGTGTGGGAGAGTGACTGATAAATGAAAGAGCAGAGTGCTCATTACCCAGGAGAGCTGTCACTGGAGACAAACAGGCAGGCAAACCCCCCTGACGAGGAGAGAGGGGGGAGAGGGAGGGAACAGCAACTGGGGGAGGGGTAAGTATGGAGAATAAAAATACTAATTCTAATGGAGGCATAAACAAATATAAAGCAAGGAAGGAAAAAAGAGCCCCCCATTGCATAGCGGTTTGATCCATTCCAGGTTTTACTATGAGTTTAATAAGACTCACCTAAGTTTGTTGCCTACACACTGTGGCTAATCAAGCTCGTAGTAAAACCTGTGCACTAGGAGTCTTATTCCCATCCCTGTAATGTCAATATTTATAAAAGTGCAGTAGCATTCTGACTATCTGCATAAAATAAGCAACACACCCTAGCAGATGGATCTTGTGGGAGCATGGCATGCAGGCAGTGACCCCCTAACCAACCCCCTGCCCTCCTGCAGTAACGCTAACTAGCCTGGAGGGGGCTGTGTGGAGACATGGAGCACAATCCACAGCTCAGCACTGATCTCATCATACCAGCGATACCCCACTGGCCACCACTGTGTGCTGGGGAAACAATTCCCCACTACTGGACCATAAAGATCTTTGTTGAATTTTTCACTGATAAAAATGAACAGCCTTCAGGATGACATTCACACTGGTGCTCACACTAGTGGTCAGGTATACAAACACCTCTGCATCCCTGAATTCAACAGAAAGAGATATTGAAAGATGTTTTCAAACCCCCTTTATATAAATAAATAACTAGTGGGCTTCCTCGTTTATTGATCAAAAGGTGACATGTATATCCTGCTACTGCTGTAAGCGTGCCTGTTTGGCTTACACAGCGACATTGTGAAAAAAACATTTGAAAAAAAAACCTAGAAGAAACCTACAGCTTTGCTGTCAGAAGAATATACACAAACTAGACTGTCAACAAAAAAAACGAAGCATAATTACAGTAATGCTGCCAACTTTCTAAAGGCTAATGATGGAGAGAGACAGATATCTTGAGTCTCCCGCGGTGTCACTCTCTCACCTTACAAACACAGACAGAAAAAAAGATTCCCAAACGCACAGCAGTCATTTAATTAGTCTATTAGTCACAGGTCAGTCCGTCTAACTCATAATCAAATTGAAATGGCTCAAACTGCTCTGAAATGCAGAGATAGAAATAAGACTCCTATTGCATAGCAGGTCCATCCATTCCAGGTTTAACTACGAGCCTGATGAGTTAGTGTAAAGGTAACAAGCGTAGGCGAGTCTTATTAAACTCCTTGTAAAACCAGGAATGGAGCAAACCACTATGCAACGGGAGTCTTATTTCCATCCCTGCGATGCTGGTTTATATTACCGTCCTTGCACCCAAAGATCACTTTTAAAAGAGATGATGACAAAAAAAAGAGAACAAGTTAACAGCTAAACAAGCATCTCTGCCTTGGAGCCAGTTAACTGGATGGTACAATGAGATACCACTCCAGCACAGGACCTGAGAGTGTGTGTGTGTGTGTGTGTGTGTGTGTATGATCCCATCCTTGTCTGCCTGCAAAGCAGGTGTTACACGAAACAAGCACACCATCACTGCCCTTTCCTCCCTCCCACACTGCAACCCCACAACACAAGCTACACCTACACATGCAACGCACGCACTGACACAATGCCAGAGCCACTGCCATGTTGTGCTATTATAAACACGCTCAATGTGCTTCTCCATGCACCCACACACTGAGCACCAGATTCCACACACATACACACAGCCAGTGAACTGTACCAACAAGCACGCAAACCCTGACATAGGTAACCCTGCTGAAAATCCCAGCTTGAACAGTATAACCATCTCCTCCACCAGCACGACCAGTTGAAAAACCAGTGAACTCCCAGCACAGACCAGTACACACCAGTCACGGTCGTCCCACCCCGCAAACACCACCGGTAGTACTGAAGGCACGTATCCTCTCACAGCCCCCAAATAAAACTCACCCCGTTCCGACAGGCTTGCTCATTGAGCGCTCGAACCCAGGTGCGCTGCCAGCTCTCCTTGAACGACTTGAAGGCGAACAGCGAAGACAGCAGCCCCTTCACCCCGGCCCCGGGTTCCCCTCCAGCAGCGCCTCCTCCTCTTCCTCCTTCCCGGCCGAACCCCAACTTCAGCAAGGAACCCCATACCCCCCAGGCCTGTTGATGGGCGGGGAAGGCCCCGGGTCCGGCTGCCGAACCGCAGGTGTTCGGCTCTTTCCGACCTTGGCGGCGAACGATTCCGAGCGAGTACTGAACGAGCCAGGCCAGAACCGTGAGCAAAGAAGCAAAGAAGACAGCAACCAGGAACAGCCAGCTGAAATCCTTAAAAACAAGCCCGGCCATTCTTAATTTCCAAATATCGTACGCAATCAGTAGTATTATTATAACAATAACTATTACTATTATTAGGACAGTTAGACGGGAATGACAGCTCCTCTTCACAGAAGCTAAGAGTCAGCAAAAAAAAAAAAAAAAAAAAATTCTTCTGTATTGATATGAAGTACCGCAGTCGCATGCCGATATATTAATACAGCCTATAATATACATAATTATAATGGCTATTGTTATTTAAATACTAATAACAGCACGCGCGTCACTGGTTTAACAGGGTGATGCACTTGCATGCAAGTCTTGCTGTCTCTGCTGTCCATGGCGAGATGCAGCGATCAACATACAGGATAACAAATAAATACAATATTAAAGTAAAAACTATTTATATATGTATATTGTGCATGAATTAGTAACCATAATGCATCAGTATTATTATTTTCAAAGAGACCTCTGTTGCAAAAATGCAAAAAAATAATAACGATGCCTGCCTATCTATCTATTTATTTATTTATTTATGAGGATATGTTGTTGTTACGTGTTCTCCGGTGACATGGTGCCGGTAGTCGTGCTGTAGTCGATGCCAGCATTGCATTAGCAGTCCCGGGTAAGCTCGCTCCAGAAAGTCGTCGTGTTTATTTCTGAACTGGTGCGCTTAAAACAAAAAAACAAAACAAAACAAAACAAAAAAAAAACAAGGTTCAGCCAGAGTTGAACTTGTCCTTCTCCTTCAGCCCTGTTGGGAGTGAATGCATGGTCTTTTACAGCCCCGCACCACCGGTACACACACTGCAGCTGAGGTGCAGGGCGGAAAGCACCGAACGACACAAACACACCCACCCCCTCCCCTGCTAGTCCGAGCACTCCTTTCAGAAAGACCGAGGGCGCTAGTCGAGTTTGCCTCGGTTACATTACAGCTGTGAATTTGTTATATGCTGTCATTCGCACAAGCCGTGCTGCGACCCTCCATTGCACTGCGACAAATGACAGCGCGTCGTGTCTCATTAATTATCGTTTCTAATTAAGATGCTTAATCCTGTTTAATAATTATTATTATATATTGGTCTTTGCATCCTTTAAATCGGACTTCAAGGTTATAAAAAGCATAAGCAATGACATCCTATTATTATTATTATTATTATTATTAGAGTGATGGTAACGATCCCACACGCATGCTGAATGTCGTTTTCATTTAGCTCTTATCAAGCGATGTCTCTGTCTCGCTGCGATCGCTCCGTTAGCAGGGTGTGACGACGGAACAATTCGGCAGCATTTATTTCCCACCACGTCTTTCAAAAGGAAATTATATTTTGATTCTCCACCAGCAATGGCACAACACAGCCACTTGGCTGAGGGCAGAGCTCCCCACAATTCACAGCGCCTCGGTGCGTAAAGCAGTGCGCAGGAGCCGGGCTGTCCCTGCTCGCCGGGCGCAGCCCGCAGGCTCTTAAAGGTGCAGACACCCTTTACACCCGAAGCATTCATCGGCAAGGCTGCCGTGCCAAGCAGCAGCGCCATTTCAGATTGAATCCTGTGTTTTTGCTGATAATAAAAATCAGTTTATTACGGGGGCATTTGCTGTGATTATGCTCTATGTATTTTTCATAATTCATATGGTAACACAATTACCGACTCAACATGACAAACAGGCAACTTTTTAAAGCGAAGCAATACAGACCAAATGAAGCCTTATTTCTAAGGTTATATATAAGTCGAGAACACATAGGAGATAATATAGAAAAAAATAAGCAATCACTAGCATAGTTTTGTCGCTAGTGGCTTGTAATGCACGTTTTAGTTATCAATGCTAACTAGTCTGCAGTGACACAGGGCGGTATTTTTTATTGGTGGAGTTTGAGAGTCGCTGCTATAGAGGGTGTTGTCTGGTTTAAAAAGTTCTCTTGCTAGGACATGTTTTTTTCAGACGAGGCTCGAGTTCATTAGGCTACACGTACAGTTTCTATTGTGCATGGCTTCCCTCATACACAGGGGGTACAGTTTTGTTCAATGGCTTTAAGCACCGCCGCTATAACAATTGTTCCCGCGCCTCTGTACTTACTGGAGTGATGCAGAGTTAACATACTGTGATGGGAAAAGAAGTAATGTCAGCGACATTTCACTGTCAACTGTGATGTGACTAATGACTGATATATATATATATATATATATATATATATATATATATATATATAATATATATATATATATATAATGGAGCGCCGCGTCAGTGAAACAGAGCACCAGGAGAGATCCCACAAGCGCAAGGCGCCATCTAGTGCTTAAACGTTGAAATATATTACTTTATGTGTGACCAGTCTCTGTTGAACGATTTACTGGAAGCGGCACAGAAAACAACATCTGCCGAGGGGAACTGTCAGATAAGGCTACGACAAGACGTGGGTTATCTGAAGGGCAGGATCCCCGATCACCCTCCTCCTTATCTCCTGGGACGGAGACATTACAAACACAAGCAGCATTACTGTATAGAATTACCTTGCCATAGCAGTTAATAATGGGCATGACAAGAGAAAAATAAACTAGTAAGTTAATAAGTGTATCCCAGTTTGCAGATGTTTTACTGGAGA
Source organism: Polyodon spathula (assembly GCF_017654505.1). Lineage (NCBI taxonomy): Eukaryota > Metazoa > Chordata > Actinopteri > Acipenseriformes > Polyodontidae > Polyodon > Polyodon spathula. The sequence continues at coordinate 31,567 of NW_024472788.1, read as the reverse complement.
GGATGCACAGCACCGAGATTAATCACTGAGGTAATTACTGACAGCTCTACTGCCCCCTGCTGTTCAGGGTAAACTGCATTGTAACTGCACCGTGTCTGCAGAACTCCCTCTCCCGCCCGACTCTTTTCAGTTATATCATGGAACTAAACATATTTTAAGAGTAAAAGGAAACTATGAAACTGTGGTAATTACAGGAATTGCCATTATAGGATTTTTTAAAACCTTATTATTACAACACAGAAGAAAATAAGTTCCAATGAGATGTCATCTATCAAGATCGTTACTCTGAAGTGCAGTTTCACCATTCTGTGGTGAAAGGGAAATGCAATCGCAAATGGTCATAAACAAATAAATCCAGCAGGAACTCAGAAGGCTGTGCTTGGGATTTGAAAGTGGGTCACGCTGTAAAAACAATGCATGTTAACTGTGAACTGTTAGCAGGTGCTTGGATGAAGCTTATTGGGTTTTGAAACAAGTCCGGGTTCAAGACTTGCTTAGGTCACTGGGGGAACCACAAACACGTGACTGGCAGCTTTATTCCTCGGGAAAATGCCCACACTAGCTATTTTTGGCAGAAGCGTATTTTTAACGAGTTCCCAGTTTCAGGTACCCTGATCACAGCCGGATTTTCAGGGAAACCGGTCACCGCTGCCAAGGACGTTTTAGCAGCTTGGGAGTGAGATAGGTTTGGAGTTTGATAAAAATAGATGGTGAAGCTAGCGAGCGAGCTTACACCCACCCAAAACACTAACGAGATGCAAGAAATGCAGCTACACGTGTGTGTGTAAATGTGAAATGTGGACTGGAGAGGAAAATTATTGACCCCAAGGAAGACAGGGGGCTATAATGCGTGAACCGCAGGGGGTAACAATAGTCTTCTCGAGGGGCATTTCATTTAGCAGTAAATATGACTTGATACACTGTAAAGCCATACATATTTACGAGCCTTTTATCATGTGTTTTTCGCGTTTGAAAAAAAAAAGTAAACATTTTTGGCAGGAATATCTTAGTGCTGTACATATAATGAAGTAATATACTACCACCAGTGCAACAGGACAGCAACATTTCTGGAGCAAAACCGGTTTTATGGGTATGATTCGCCAAACGTTTAGGTCGGAAGTATTTATGGCTTTGCAGTATTTTGTTTAAATAAAGCTGATACAGCAGAAGTAAATATGGTAACCAAATAGCATAAATAAATAACTGAAACTGTTTTTGAAGTTTATACCGCCAGGTTTTATGTATTTATTTCTTTTTGTAGTGTGTTTTGTGATTCATTTTGTGTCACAGACTCGCCGTTCAGCTGTTTTTTCATTCAGTCATGTTCTCTTCCTGTTGTTATGAGTGGAGGTCGGGAGCCAGTCAGCACTGGGCCCGTGTTTGGGAGTCTCCAGCTGCCGGGTAATAGAAGGGCATTTCCCAGTGGAGGCACTGAATGCCAGGTACTGTAGTTCAGCTTCACTGGAGCACCAGGGGATTAAAAAGAACATGCAGGGATTTTTACTGGAAGATCTTCACCAAAAAAAAAAAAAAAAAAGTGCAGTACATTTTCAGCCCTTGTCTGAGCATCAACCCACTTTCCCAATCAGAATGGCAGCCTCATAATACTGAAGCTTGCCCTTGTGCTGCCATTGCCCCTGTTCTGACCTCGCAGTAAGCCCAACGCACCTCCTAGGACAGAAAATAAGTACTCTGCATTAGTTACACTGTTTGAAATGCGTGTGTACACCTTTAAATGACAGCTTTGCATTAATGCATGTTGGCATTTGGAATATTAGGGTTTCTGTGTGTTGATTGGGTTGCTTTTTATGTAGGGGATACAGGGAATGAGAGAGACACGTGAGTGAGACTAAGGCAGACTAAACAGCTTTGCTATCCCCGCTGTACACCTCCTCCCAATAAACTCCTTTGAACCCACTTAATCTGTATCTGCAATTAATCCACAAGCCTTGCGTCCTTTTAAGGGCCAGAATATTTTAAGCATAGCTCGAAGACAGGGATTTCGTTCTCTCTTTGATTGGCCTAAAAGTATAGCACTGCGCAGCTAAAGATCCAGCCCAGAAAGAGCCCAGGTTCAGTGCTGAGTAACAGGCAGAGTAAGGAGTCAGGGAAGGGGTTTAATAGCCCTCCTTTAATGAGGCAGCCAAGATAATTAGAAACCAACAGCTTTGTTATTGCTCCTACAACCAGTAGAGGGCACTGTTTAGCAAAAAACTCCTGCTTTATCTGTCTACCAATACACTCCTAAAACATGAACCCAGCCGTTAGCCCCTCTATTATTGGATATTAATTCTGGAACTAAAGTATTTTATTGAAGAGAAGGCAGTTCTTGTGCCTGGCTCAAGTTATTTAAACTTCAGACTGCAATAGAAGGGTTTTCAATGCAGCAGATCGGTAAACCAGTACTGGGGTCTATTCGAATGATCTGAACAACGATGCATCTACAGTCAATCCAGTCTCTCAGTATTAACGTGTCTCGGGTACTGGTCCAAGCTAGCCCGTGGGTTTGAGCTGTTCCCACTCATGATTCCAGTCCTGTGTAGGGAGGCTCTCCCGAGTTCTGGAGAGCCAGTGGGGATGTCAGATTGCTGTTCTGCCACCAGCTCTTCTGGATTGCCCAGGAGAGGCAGCGGCTGCAGAGTACACTGCACCAATCAAGGAAGCCCGAGGAGGACTCCTTCTGGGGCTGTATACAGGACAGGATGCCACGTTTATACAACGTTTACACACTGGGTGGTATTGTTATCCACCAATCGGGAAGCTCCAGAGCAGAGCACTACCACAGAGCATTCACACAGAACAGAAGGAAAGCCAAACACTGAAAGTAAATACATCTGCAAATGACACTAAAATAATGACACAGTGTATCAGCTGCTAATGAATAAAGCCGTGGTATTCAGGCCTGTCTGGTTGTTGAGTTTGTCTGCACTGCAGCAGTATGGTAAGGGTGTAATGATTCATCGATGCTTTCTTCACATGCTACAGCGGAACAGAAGTATGTCTCGTTCGTAGCACAAGAGCAGAGCTCGTTAAAGATCACCACGCGGTTCTTGAATGAAGAATGTGTGTTTCATAGCTGGTATGGTGAATACGTTCTCTCCTTGTCTCATTTCATTTTTGCCTTTTAACAAAATGTTGTGCTCATGTGGAGCAGGGGTATAGAAGCACACACATTGCTGTCGTTCTGTTAAAAGGCTATTTTATACGAGAACCTCCATTTTCTGACAGACACTGCTTTGCTAAATGCAGTCAAACCAATCAAGCAGTTACTGTTCATGTTTTAGCTCTGAATTCCTTGTGTGGGACGTGGCTTCCGATATACCACAGAAGACCTCTTGAATGCAGGAATGATCAATCATAAAAGCAGACCTCAGACGGCACTCCACTCACGTAGCATGTGATGAATTATGAACCCACGAGCCAATCAACACATAATGGAATTGTCTTCATTGAACTGCAAAACCCTTTTTAATTCACTGTAATAAAAACTACCTGGCCTATCTAAAAGAGTGCTTTCAGGTACAATAAATCTAGTCAGTTAACCCGAATACCATATGCTGGTAGTGCTTTACTGGTAACTCAATGGGGAAGAAGGAATCACCCATTCATTATGATACCTTGCCTATGTGATCAAAGCATTATGACTCTTGCCAGAGACCAGTGATTCTTTAAAGCCCTTAATAGTCTAGTAAAAGTAATTCAGCATAATTACCTAAAGCTGAAATTGATTCTGCCCAAATTCCAATATATTAATGCTGTTTTTTTAAATTTATTTGTTTGTCTAATTCGTGGCTGATCAATGAAACGCAGAGCTCACCAGTTGTGTAGCATTCAAAGAGGATCCTATCCCTTAATGGTTTTTGTTCTCTATGTAACGTGCATATGAGGTTAACATCCCTATTTGAGTGCTGCACCGCGACATTGTTGGTGATATTTCTGTGAAATCAGTTGATTTATTGATCTATTATGTAACACTCACATCAGCCTTACATGTAATGTGATTGATGAGAAAACGGTTTTCACGTGCAACGTGTCTCCTGCCGTAGGCACCAGATGTTATGAGCCCCCTAAAGGTGTTAAATGAGGTTGACGCTCCTCAGGGAGAAAATGATGTCATCAGGGTCAAAGGACGCTGTCACTTATCAATAAGCGTCACCTCGACAGACAATTAAAACTGTCACACTAAATGAACTGCATTAAAACTCTGAGTACCTGCAGTCTATTAAGAGGTAAGCGAGAGAACGTTTCGGTCGATGCCTTCATCAGGGTTGTGCTGAAGGGATAGCGTGGGGCTGCAACGAATCACCAGTGTCAAGGGATGCCAAAGGCGGAAGCGCTCTGTTGACAGTCGCTATCTGCAGAGCCTCCAGCACCACTTCATTCACTGCAGCTCCAGGTTTTCATTGAAGATCCAAGCGTTAACCTGGGGTCTGCTTTCCTTCTCAGATCCGAGGAGATCACAATCCAGTTCATATTGGATGCTGGTAAAAGTTGAATACCTTGCAGAGCATGCGAGTGATAGATTTGCATCGTGTTCATTTCTGGAGCAATAAATCACAGGTTAAAACACTCTTTTTACTTTAGTACCCGATTGATGTGTGTTTACTGGCATGCAACGGCATATCTATTGCTTTTACTAGCAGTGGTAAGGAAAGCGGTAGGCATCCTGTTAAAAGAGTATGGAGATGGATTTTGAGAAACTCATTAAATGCGTACATCAGTACAGAGCGTTCCCCCAGTGTTACAGCAATGTAAAGCAGTCAAGAAAGTTAAATAACTTGGAACAGCACAGTGCAACTATGATGCAGCATATCTAAACATGGTAAAGCACAGTAGTACATACTGGGAATAGCAAAAAAGAAACAGATTTACTATGGCTGCATTGCCTCATCAGTATTGCTGAGGCCGACTTCATTGTGTTTCACTTGAAGTGCATTAAACGTGGCCAAGGAGGTGTCTTTAATGTCCACTCGCCTCATCTGTCTCTATTGTCTGAGACGGGTTGGGGGCTCTTTAATTAACCCCAGGCCTCTGCCTCTGAATTGCATGGAGAGGACCAGGGCAGGATGGCTGCTAGTCGGGCAATACAACTGTGTGAACACCGCTTTCTGACTCTTAATTACCACCGGCGCAGAAAAACAAACTCTTCAGTTCTCCCAGCTTGGCGTTAGCGAGGGGTCATTCTGTCAACCAGGGCTGCCCTTATAAGTAACCTCAAGACCCACTCCAAAGCAAAGACCAGCAATCTTTATCTGGGGCCAGAATATTTTATGCTTGATCACTTTTTCAAATACAATACACCAGGTGCTGTAGATGTGCATTTCACAGTACCATATTCGATATATACAGCGCTTCCAACTTAATAAACACATTCATTTTGAATTGATTTATGAAAATAGAGACGCTGTTGGTGGCCCACTAGTTGACAAGTCGTCTCTTATAAAAGTGTCCCAGAGTAAAAGCATAGCAGAGTGTAATAAAGCACAGGGATGGCATGGTAAAGCACAGGGATGGCATGGTAAAGCACAGGGATGGCATGGTAAAGCACAGGGATGGCATGGTAAAGCACAGGGATGGCATGGTAAAGCACAGGGATGGCACGGTAAAGCACAGGGATGGCACGGTAAAGCACAGGGATGGCATGGTAAAGCACAGGGATGGCACGGTAAAGCACAGGGATGGCACGGTAAAGCACAGGGATGGCACGGTAAAGCACAGGGATGGCATGGTAAAGCACAGGGATGGCATGGTAAAGCACAGATGAAAGATAAAGCACAGGGATGAAAGGTAAAGTATGTTTAAAAACATGGCAAACAATGATAGGCTAGGACAAATACATAATAAACCCTGGGAAAAGCATGGGGGAAAAACTGCAAAAAAGCCTGTGCAAAACAAAGCCTGTGCTATGCTTGTGTATGGCAGCACACCATGTTGCTTTGGCAGGCAGTGGTTAAGCATGGTTTACTGACTCTGTGCAGGCTATCACGTTAAATTTGCAGCTCCACAATCTTCTCTATTGATTGTGTTAGGTCTCGGGCTCTTGGCTTATCATGTTCAGTTGCTCAGCCCCCCGTGCCAGCGATGAGTCTTGTATTGAATTGGTTCTCAGATCCCCAGTACTCTGGAATGAATTTGCTGCAGGGTCTGTTTCATTGCTGAGCTTATATTGAATTATTTGTATTAAATGCAAGCGCTCTTTATTGAATCTGCGAGACCCTCAGTGCTGACCTCAGTGTTAAGATACTGTGTTGAATTTTCTGGTTCTCAGATCCCCAGTACTTCTCCACACTGATTGAATCCGCTGTAGCTCCGATCCCCAGTACTGAGTTCTCAGTGTTATACCGCATTTCATTTATTTTTGCATGTGGTTCGTTTTGCATCCTTGCATCAATTTCTTATGACAGTTTTCCCAAATTGATGAACTTGCAAGTAAACTTTAGGTTTTGAATTTATTGAATACAAGTTAAAACAATTTAACAGCAAGGAAGTGTTCACACATTATTGTCTTCATTATATTTATCATTTTCCGGGCATCAGATCTCTACCCATCACTGCCTTCACAGGTGCTTAAGTCCTCATTTGAATTACATAATGGACTAATCATGCTGACATGCCTGGCTCCTTTCTTAAGGTGGAACTGAGAATTCTATATTTTAAGGAGGAACTGAGTCATTGTCAATGCAGTCAGAGGTGGGTGGGACAGTATCTATGTATTTTTTTAATGCATAAAAATGAATTACATATGTTTGATATGCCGTTATCAAGAGTTGGATCGTTATATTGTCAAAAGTCTCACTTTTTCAGAAAGCCAGTGTAACTGGCAGTGTTGTGTGCCGTTACAGAGTCTCCTGACGCAAGATGCTCTCTTGCTGTGTGCATGGTTCCCAGTTCACACCAGGCCTTCGCTTGGTGGCACATTTTGTTGAAATATACAAAAGTAAATGTTTGCCAGTATCATTATGTATGCATAACCAGAAGCTCCCAGTGCTGTGCTGTTTTATTACCTCAGAGTTTTGTAATTATTTTGCAATTAGAGTCAATCTTTAAATAGCATCATTAGCTACGCTGTTTAAGCACAGTATTTATTCTTTTGATGTACAGACATTTTCATTAAAAAGGGGACGAAAAGTTGTATAACAGTTTTTTTTTTTTTTTTTTTTTTTTTTATCTATTAAGAAGGTGTACCTGCTGTGAAAAATAATCAGATGGTTTATAGGATATAGAGAGTATCTGAAGAGGAATATTAAAGGAAAATGTCCGGGAGCAAATAGTTCTGGAATATTCCTGGTAGAATGTTTCCTGACGTTAATTCCAAAGAAGCTGACAGTCCTTGGTTGTGCTAATTAATCTCATTGTAGAAATAGATGGTTTTTCAGTGGAGTTAACTGAAAACAGCATTAAAAACCATATGTGGTGTTTTACCATGTCAAAAAGCTACCGGGGTTGAAATATTCTAGACCCAAATAGTATAAGACATGAATATGGTACTAATTAAAACAAGGTTCAAATCATACAGGTTTAAATGGGAACGCGATTGGATAATCGGAGGAATTTTTTAAATCTGAAATGGTAACAAAATGGCAGGACAAGGGCAGCTATAATGGTACGACTAGTCGTTAGGATAACATAAGATAACCAGACCCCAAAACTCTGTCCACACAGCACAGCGGTGAGCAAACCGAATACTTCAAGATATACCCATAGATGGCAGCAATAGAACTGAATAAATTTAGAAAAACATCACTATCCATCCCTACTAGAAGTTAATACGCTAGAAATTTGACCTTGGAAGGGTAGCAGAACATGGTTACACATTCATGTTGTGACAAACCATTCTCACAATGGCATGAAAGAATATGCATGGGAATTCACTGCAGTGCTGTGATTTCAGTAACAGGGCCACTAGGCAATATGAGTCCTAAAATAATCCATTGGTCTGCCATTGCTGGTAATGGTGTTAGGGCTGTAATGGTATCCCAACAGAACTGGAAATGCTTCGCCTTTCTGTTCCACAGCAGTAATGGAGCAGCTTTGTAATTACATTGGAAACAGTTGTTTTTTTTCGCTGTGAGGGATTAACCTCGTTGATCTGGGGCTGCTGTATAAAAACGATTCTGCGGGTCGGTACAGATGGGCAACACCAGCTCAGTAATCTACGATAACAGTTGTGTAAGAACGGGCATGAGGGTGACCAAACATACATGCAACTGATCATCTTACAGCCCAGTCTAATTGTTTATCTCAGAGCAGACGGCACAGCTCTGCAGAGGCACATTTATGGGTCCCCAAGCGCCTCTCTTTGTTTCTCATTTCCAAAATCAAGAAGCTTAGCAGTGACATTTAAAGGAGCAATTCATGTGTTTAAAAAAATGTGAGTAGATCTGTTTGGAACAACAGTGCTTCTTGTAAATATCCCTCTGTTTACTGTAATGCACATAAGTATTGACAACTTGTGGTTTAGGATAATCAGTCACTTTAACATGACGCTGATTTATTAGATACCATTAAATGAATGCCGATAACCTCTCGAAGACAGTGCAGTCCTTGCACGTTTATTAATAGAACAGTTTCCCATGCTAGAAGGATATCAGGGTCTAGTAAATCATCATTCAAGACAGAGGACTGTATTTGCTTTCCCATAGATTTTGACAATATTTACAATCATTATGGGCGACCCTGACGTCTGTTGATCCAGTACTGGATTTGAATAAGCTGTCTGGCTTTACCCAAACCTGTAGAATCCTAATAGCCAGCTCCCTTTGTGTACAGCAGTAGTGTGAAGCAGGTGGAGACAGTTTAAAGATCACAGCATTGTGCTTATTTCTTTGGAACCAGAGCGCCATCAAAAGGAATGGGTGATGCTGATTAACATGCAAGGGGGCGAAGAAAAACAAAAATAGAAAAGCTGAAAGGAGAATGAAGGAAAGAAAGGGACAGGGAGGCAGGTTTTTAGTATAATAAATAGATTTATTGGTATATCCATGCTTTGCGACTCATGCAGAGCAGAACACAGGAACACAGTAAGATATCAAATAAAACCGAGGAAATGAAAGAAAGGTAGGGTACAGCAGAGGAGAGAATATCCTGCTGAAGATACATATTCCCATGTACACACAGAGCAATTCAGCAACTGGAGAGAGAACTGGCGGACTAACGCACGCACGCACACACCATGCACGCACGCACGCAAACACACAGACACACACACACACACGCAGAGTGAAGGGAACCAGAGGGTAGAGAGGGGTCTGCAAGAGAGAATTATTCACAATTCAGATATGACAGTCGTATAAATTGATTTAGTCTTATATTTCTGTTTTAAAGGTGAACTATTTAAAAAAAAAATAAGATTACTGTAGAAATCAGTATATTTTTGTAATGATTCACATACATTGATTACATATTTGGATATTCATTTCCCTTCCATTGTCCTCTCTTGCCTGATCAAAATCGATGCTTGTTTTAAGTTGTCTTTACCATTTAGCCACAAGGGGGCAGCAGTAGCACGCTGTTTACATACCTCCCTTCCAGTTATACCAGACTCCAGTTATATGATAGAAAGCTACCATCTGAACTAACCCTAACAGGGGTCTATGTCCAACCACAACCAACTACAAACACAAAAGAGTACCTCTTGATTAACGTACAAACAGCTGCTAAGATGCGTCGCTAATTGTGTTCTAATCAGTAATAGCATTTAAATCTGGTTATGCATATGAAACAAGCTTTCTATTCTAGGACATAGTTGGAATACAACAGAGGCTGATGCAATGTTTCCATTTGCACCAGGAATCCTGGATTCACTAATACATCTGGTCATTTGAATATCACGCTTATTTCTCTACCTGTATATCTCTCTTTTAACGCTCGCCTCTCTAAGATACTCGGAGGTCGCTTTGGTGAGATTGATTTCTGACTCTCATAATTGGGCCGGACAGAGACCCATTTTGCATCAATTTGATTTGTTCTGGTGGAAACAAACAGGATTGAATTCAAATCGGTCCGACGAGATAAACGGAAACGCAGCAAAAGCGAACTGCCTTGAAGCTCGTGGTGGTTAGAGATCTAACATAAATACCTTTTGAAATGAATAAATAAAGGAATAAAGTTGCACCTGGCCATCGCTGTAGTGCATTCTGAATACTTAAAGTACGCTTTCTTTGAATGCTGCAGTCAACACAGCTTTCTAATTCAGATGCTTTATAAAGCACTTTTGAATGTGTCTTTGTTTGAAAAAGCACTAGGGAAATATAATTGCTAACGCTAATTACATATTGCGTTTCTTCACTGCAGTTTTGAGAACATTTCTTTTATGCGGTGTGCATTGGATTTCTGCCTAGTGAATCTATCAATACATAGACTGAGGATTAATTATCTAGGTATTCAGCTGAGAAACATCTGTCAAGCGTGTCAATACTGGGTGTTTATTAACGACTGAATTCTTTACTGTCAATAGCCTTTTATATAAAAAAACAGCATTAGCGAAATGTGTGCTGTAAATGTCTCCCTGCTCGTGTCTGAATTCAGACCCTGGCCAGAAGGTGAGGTAATGCTTATTTGAGTTATAAGTCACTCTGTGATACCGCCTGAGTTGTAGAGAATTCAAAAACAGGTAACGGCTCTGTTTCCAAGCAGAATCAAGATCCAACAGGACACTCACTAATCACTGGCAACAATGAAGAAAGAAAAGCAATTGATAAACTGAAAACTCACTATTTTAATAATTAGCTACAACATTGTGGCTTTCGCCTTCTGTGTTGATGTATACGTTTTTTGTATGTGAATTTGCTCCCTTCAAATGTAAACGTCTAATTTATTATTATTATTATTATTATTATTATTATTATTATTATTATTATTATTATTATTATTATTTATTTTGGTAATACTAATGTTGTTAGTTGACATGACGTTTTGTTAATTTGTTGCATCACTTAGCTCAGCTCTGGTCCTGAATTTAATTATGTTGTGACATTTTAGAATAGGGCAGTCAGTAAAGAGTAAAGTTCCATCAAATTTCAATTTCTTAATTTTTTTTTTTGTTAACTGACCTTTGCTATTATTGGGAGTAGTGCTAATTACCATCATTGAAATACTGTGTTAAAATGTGTGTTAAGTTGACTATGAGTTTAAGAGTTCCAGTTGCCTGTTGCAGATACAGGTAACATAGGCTAGATCAGCCAGGGTCTTTATAGAATTACGAGGCAGCGCCATGTAGTGGTCTGCCACTTTGGAAACATGTTTCCTGTGGTTTTCATGGCAGACACAGCTGTGCACTAGATAATGCTTGCACTTAATAATATAGAGACTGTTTGACTGATACAGCATTACAGTCTGTATGTATAGAGTGGACAACCAGAACTGAGCAGCAACTCCAAAGCTTCTGAACCCCTTAACACAGAAAGAGAGGCTTGAGGAATCACACAAAATGATTCAGGACAGGTAAAGCAAACAGCTACAGTGCTTGGTCTTCAAAAAGCAATGCTTCTGGGAATTACCTGTCGTTTTCCCTGTTGACTTCTGAACAACGCGTGGTTAATTCCTCACTGTCCCTGGCAAAGGCTGCA
>NW_024472788.1:0-17500 GCF_017654505.1 Polyodon spathula | reverse complement strand
ACTGAAACTCGGTCTTTTGCACATCATGAAGAGACTGTGTTGGAAGTAGAAGGAATCGAGAATGGGAGTAGTTCAATTTAGCATGTCCCCTGATATAAGCGAAGGAAACAGCCCTTAAACACTGTGTGCAGACTGGTCTCCCTTGGAAAGTGCCCTGTTTAAAGAATCTGCCACCTCCAATGTGGCGGCCAAGTACGGCTGCATTCTAGTTGGCAAAAGGAAGAGCCAACGATATATATAGATAGTGATTCAAGAGGTGACCAGGTCTTTTTGATTGTCAATACCATAACACGTGCCGAATGAAGTGTTCTATGCAAAATATAAACATGATCCCCAGAATTCTAAATTATATAAAGAAAGCATTACTAATATTTATACAGGAGTGCCTAGTATAGAATTTTTTTTTTCTTTTGCTTATGGATTTTAACCCATTACACAGCTGAAGTTCTACTGCTCAAGTATAAAAGTGATTGAAATGTCTGATATACATATAAAGTGCACACAGCAAGAATCCACTCCTTATTGATGCTGTTCAACAGGAGGCTGGTAGTACCAGAACTGCCTGCCTCCGATGAGAGAAGTATTGCCCTCACTGAGCAGGAAAAAGGGACCTGTGTCTTCTGAGCAGCGCCAGAACTCGTCCGTAACATCTGCGTGTCTAAACAGCGTTGCCGTGACGTCCCTGGTCCGCCACGACCTGCACGAAAGTTCTGGAATCAAACGCTGGACAACAAACCAAAGCAAACCAGTGTCTGAGGTCCAGTGTCTTATGCAGGGAATGTTCACATAAGCTCCTAATGCAACGGTTCTGTGTATAGGACAGGGCACGCCATGGCCACTAAAATGGGAGCTGTTAATGTGAGCAAGGAGGGTTTGCTTTGTACTGTGTTTGTACTCTGGCATTATGAATTATGGCATCAAACCGTGAGGGAAAAATGTTCATGCTGCATTGACTGCAATGGTAGGAAGACCTAAGCTGTGCCAGAGAATTGGTGGACCATGCAAACGAAAATGAAAGGGCTGTAAGCGGCCAGCGTTTGAAGTCTGTGGTCTGAAAAGGGTTTGTTCTTTCTGTCCTCAGCTACCTGGAGTTCATTTGATCGCCACACTTGGTACTGATTGCATACCTTTTGTTCTTTGCCTAGTAAGGAGACAGGGGAGCTGGATAACACACAGATTTAAATTTCTCAGCACTGCCAGCTTTAATGCAAAACGACAACACTCCATGACTTTGCACTAAAGACCCGAATGTGAAGGAGATATGCTCTCTGCTATGTTTTAAACAGTGGCACAATTTCACAGGAAAACAACAGACATTTTCTTGTAAATTATTAATCCTCAGAGCAACTTGCTTGGCTGTTCAGATTTATTGTTGTGAATGATAAACGCATTTAGTGTTGCATCCACTCTCAAGTTGCCTTGTCTAAACACCTCCTGTTATGTATGCTTTCGTGCAATGGAGAATGCAAAGCGGAGTTACAGTTTGTAGAGAGACCACAGTGTGATTTATCACAGTCCACTTTGCTACTGTGAATACCTATAGCAATGGTTATAGTGTGTTACTGTATGTTATTTCAGCTGTCGCGCAAACATGCATCACAGTATGTGAGGAATCTGTAACTGCATTTTTCTGCTTTGGTTTAATATGCCCGCTTCTTTAAGAGTCTGTTCTGTGGTATGAGATTTCTATTGTGAATACAGATACAGATATTCTTCAGCTGGAAACACTGAGTGTGTGATGGTTTTGTTCTGAGGGAAATGCTTTCTATACCACATGTTGCTGTACTCTAATGGAATCAAATGGAGGATTTGCTGCCACCTTACACTTTGCTAGATAATCAAAATGTCAATCGTGATTGGCTGTGATGGGATGTAGATGATTAATAATGTATTTCAGGGGAGAGTGTTTAGGGTACATGAGCAGGAAATGTCCCTTAATGAACTATCCAATCAGGAGAGGTGAGAGGTGGGATTAACAATTTAAAAGAATAAGAAGAATCATCATTGATCTTATGAAAGACTGTGCTTTCGAGAGGCACACAGCTGATAACATTCCACCTGTCAGTTCCCTAGAGCGGAAACCAGCTTCTCACTGTGGACTGTACATACACATGAGTGGAGGCCTTCTTGCATCTGTCTGTTGTCTCTTCCGGTGTCTACTGACAGTGGTCCCCTGGGGAACACAGCATCTCAAGCACAGTTCCACACTATGAAGGGAGAACAATAGAGGAGTTCTTGAACTGTAAGGCGATTCCAACAAAAGAACCAATCTTATTGGCCTGCTCAATGCAAACATGGAGAACAGGAGAGCTCTCATCAGTGGTATCCCTTGGTCAAGCTTGACCTTGGCTTTGAAGCTTGACAATGTATCTTGAAGGTATACCCATTTGTTAATGGGATCTGAAATGTTTTTTTTGTTTTGTTTGTTTGTTTCACATACTGTACAATAAATAAACAATAAATAGGGGTATTCTGGTTAACTGAGACTGACTGCCTTGGCTTTCTTATTGAGAGGTCCTGGTTATACCGTTTATAAGTCCACTGGGGATCCACTACAGCTTCACTACTAGGCCAGTTAGCATCTTTCTGTAAAATGAATCACAATTAACTCCCAGAAGTATTTGTGCTTCAGAATAATCCGAATTTTGATGTGTACAAGAAAAAAAAATCTGGGTATACAACCTTGACATGAGTTTGAAACGGAAAACCTTCCAAAATCCTACGAGGATTTAAAATGGCAAAAGAAGTGGATTCAGGTGTCAGAACGTTCACAGGGTGTCAGAAACTCTGTGAAAAGTGCCACGCAAATTAAAGATTGCGAATTATTTTCCGAAAGGTCCCCAGTTTCAGAGGGGGTGTGTGGTCAACCGCTGGCCAGAATGTAGAAATCGTGCGCCGACAGTAATGACACTTCTAATGGGACAAGACAAAACACAGATCTTCAGACAGAAGCCAGAGCTTAGTGCAGGATTCTTCAGGAAGCACATTCTCAAGAGGGCTTGTGATCATGAGATAGAGCTGCTTGACCATCGCAGGGGACACTGGGCTATTCTAGGCAGGGTGGCAGTTCTGGGCAACAATGCCTCCTTAATAAGAAAACATACCAAAAAAAAAATATATATCAGTAATGTGCTTTTAAAGAGGCCCCGCTTTATCCTCGCAAGTCCTCGGAATCGAACACCTCGACTCCGGTGAACCCCAGCAGCGAAGGGGTTGCTACACGTGCGTCTGCATGCGTTTCTGCAGGGGCCGCGTGAGGTCAGAGTTCTGCGAGGAGGACTGGGAGTAGTGGGAGGAGGAGGAGGCTGAGGCCTTGCTGGCCTTGTCGAACTGCACGTAGCCTTCCTGCTTGCTGCAGCTGCTGACGCTGCTGTCGCATTGCGTGTCGAGGAAGGAGCTGGAATCGCTGAGCGAGCCCCGCTGGAACTCCCGCTCGCACAGCTCGATGGAGCTGCTGCCCATACCCAGCACAAAGCGCTGGCTGTAGTCGTAGAGGCGGTTGGGGCCGGTGCCCAGCGTGGTGTAGATGTTGGTGAAGGACATGCCCGTGGGCACCCTCTGCTTGCCCGTCGTGGCGGCTGTCGTAGAACTCCGCAGTTCCGTCGTTTGGTTGGCTGCCAGGGAGATGGTAGGAGTGGAGTGGTGCTCTTTAAATGTGTTCACGCTGTAGTAGCCGTTGGTCGGATCCTGTTGTGTTTTCCCAGGAGAAAAAGCAGAAAGAAAAGCATTTTAATTTGAGAGTCGGCAAGGAGAACCCATTTTAATTAGGAGCACACATATATTTATTTCTATGTTTACATTTATAATTTATTTTAAACTGCAGCGTCCTCCAATACATTTAAAAAAAATCAATTACAAAAGGGCAAAATCACGTTGATATCTTTTAATATTTCACTTTCAACTACAGAGCTTGCTATCAAGACTGAATTGCTGCAACAGTATGCACAGAATGAGCTTAATTTTGCAATTGTACTGCACAGTTATTAAAAAAAGCTAATTTATCAGCTGTATTCAGCATGCTGTTTTTGTACCTTGTCTTGGGTTTTTTTTGTATGCAATGAATTTCTTTATACACACTGGAGTCTTTTATAAAGCCTAGTTTAGACAGGGTCAGGCTATCATAAATGAATGCTTGAAAACGGAGAAAAAGAAAGTAAACAAACAGCTTCATAAATGAAGTTAAACAAGCTCTAAATGGCTAAGCAACATGAAGCATGAAGCCTGCACAATGCCCGTTAATCCAGTTAGCAACTAATTAGACTGCCTTGATATATCTTGATCTGCGTGAAAAAGTCAAACTGTTTAAAAAGTTTGACAAATTTTCTGCTTTCTGCAGTTGTGCAAACTTGACTTGACAAACTCACGTGTTATAATGCTTTAATGCTTTGTGCATCTGAACTGCCTGCAATTGGGTATTCATGTGACAAATTGAAAGGCCCTTAGCTCTACAAATGTATGGATTAAAAATTTTTTAAAAATCTCTCGTAAAAGCTGCTGTCGCTTTTTGTGGGTGTTTATTTTTTTGTTAGTGTAACTCAGAAATCTATTAAGAAAAACTACAAGGACAGAGGTGTCGTTTGTACACCAGCACCACCAGGAGGTGTGATGTTAATCACTGGAAGTTAGCATAACTGTGACAACCTAAGAAAATGTTTCATTATCCCTGATGATTAAACATCTAAGAGCTGGCAAGAAAGCAGCAGTGATAGCGCAGAGATGAAAAAGAGAGCGCGGTGGCGCACCATGAGCAAAATCAAAACGAGGCGATGAAAGCGCACGCCGGGAGGAGGAAAGGAAAGGCACAGCACTGTGGAAAACAAGGGTAAAGATCGCCATTTCAGCCCTAATTGCGCTCAACAAGCCCGGCTGCTTTGTCAGCTTTTAAAAGCAAAGAAAATGACACATCCCTGCAGAAGCCCTTATAGAATCCATGCATTTATGAAGCAGTTGCTCAAAAAATTCTCAGATGCATTTTTGTGCGTCAGTCTAAGCTAGGCTTAGACAGGGTAATAACTCAAACATGCAAGTGGAAGCAAACCTAATGGTAATATTTTGAGATTCTTCAGTGCCGAGTAAAAATGAAACAGGGCTTGATGTAATAAATCCAGTTACAGCACATTTCTCCTGCATGTCTGTATTCATCAACTAGAAAAGAAGTGGATTTTTATGAATTACACCGTAAAAAAAAATAAAAAAAAATGTTGTTTTTACGGTAAAAAACTGCAATGTACTGTATATAAAACGATTACATAACACTTCTTATACGGTAATCCTTCCTGGAAAACCGCACGGTTTACGGTAAAAATATGTAATCTGTTGCCGGTATATCGCCATATAAATAACAGTACTACAGTATTATATTACGGTAATAATTAAAAAAAATAATAATAATAAAACATACATTTTACAGTAGAATACCATAAAAATAAGATTTGAAAAGTTTAGCAAGTTAACTTTTATTGATAAGAGTTTAAAGGCTCTTTACTGAGCTGCTACAGCAGCACTGCTGGCACTGAACTTGACAAAGAACAGAGACCCAAACAGAGGGGAAAGAGGGATAGCCCACTCCCAAACCTGACCTGCCAAAAGAGCGGTGACCACACAAAACATGAAAAAACAAAAACATATACATGGTGAGGGATCACAAAGGACATGCACATATAACTGTGAGACCACGTAGCACATTTAACACATAACGGTAATAATTTAATTGTAAACTACACATGATTTTTTAAAATAAATTTGGGCCGTTAAAACAATGCTGCTGTGTCCGAAAGAAAATTCAATTAAGCAGAGCACTGTCCGATCTGTCAGGAATGTGTCTGGATCACATGCAATGTTACGCGTTCATGTTTGGAGCATTTCTGAATACTTTTGATGATCTGTTGAACTCCACCCTCTCCATGGGTAGAAGGTATATTTAAATGACCGAATGAATGGAGAAATCCAAACACACTCTCTCTCTCTCTCTCTCTCTCTCTCTCTCTCTCTCTCTCTCTCTCTCTCTCTCTCTCTCTCTCTCTCTCTCTCTCTCTTCTCTCTCCCTTTCTAGCTCTCCCTCTCCCTCTCTATCCCTATCTCTCTAGCTCTCTCTTTCTCTCTCCCTCTCTCTCTCTCTCTCTCTCTCTCTCTCTCTCTCTCTCTCTCTCTCTCTCTCTCTCTCTCTCTCTCTCTCTCTCTCCCTCTCTCTCCCTCTCTCTCTCTCTCCTTCTCTCTCTAGCACTCTCTCTCCCTATCTCATCACCTGAATCACCACATTTAGAATACATAGAACAGACATGGAGAATAACGCTATTTTTTGTGAAACTTTCAAGACATCACTGGGAGATGATTCAGCAACAAGAAGCCTTTTAGTGTGCAGTTTAGCAAAGGCAAGTATTTCACTTCTCTGAGTAAACGATCATCGTATGACCAGAAAAGGCAATTATGAAGACTTTAATGCAACATGATTGATTTTGGTTGAATGGATGTGCTCCATGAATAGTATTTGTATCTCTGTTTTAAACCATTTAATTGCACAATTTGAAAGTGTGTTAGAAAATGCTTGACTGCATCAGGGTGCTCACCCACCTTGATGTGCTGGTAATCCTTCTCCTCTTCCTGCAGGACCTCCAGCTGCTTGAGGACTGACTCCTGCTGGAACTCCCCTCTCTCAATCTGCAAACATAACGGGAGCCAATAAAGAGCTTCACAGAGACACCTTGACTTGTCTGCTTGTGTACCGTTCACTTTTTTCTCCAAGCTACCCGGTGAGTCTCTACTACTTATCCCTGCCAGAATGCCCAGACTAACGGCAGGAGTTGGATTTTAAAAGCGCTTGCGTGACTCGCCCCTGCACCCCAAACACAGTCCTATTAGAAGGTGAGCCACTGGGGGTGTGCGATTGGATATCTTTATCCACATATTGTGGGTCACTACCAGAATGGGTCATGTTTCTGATGCAATTCCACAACCTCCCATCCTGTCTTTGGAGAACACCTCTAATTATTTGTTTTCTACCGTCCCGTTATATAATATATATATATATTATATATATATATATATATATATATATATATATATATATATATATATATATATATATATATATATATATATATATATATATATATATCACTGTCATTTTTTAATTATATCTATCCCATATACACAGGAGACAGTGACAGAAAGCAGCGACGGTTTAGAAGTTAGAGGGTGTCTGCCAGGACTTTCACACCCTGTTGCACCACTGCTAGCTTTCATACAAAGCTGGCCAATGACACTTTTGAAAGATTACGGCAGCCGTAGCGATTCAAAGATTGCAATTTCAATATTGATTTTTATTTTTAAAAGCCAGCGAGTGGCTCTCCGACAGGTTCTCATCACTGCCTGCAGCCACACAGCGTCGTGTTAAGAAATACAAAGATATCACCAGATCTTCGAGACTGCGCCTAGCCTCGGCTGATCCTCTAAAGGAAAGCCTCTGTATCGTCACGTCAGTCCAGCGGGTGGTGCAAAAGGGCAGAGTGAACTTCAGTTATTATTTACAGCGTGTATTAAAATGATCCAGAATATTGTGTCTCTGTCCTGCCACCCTCCTACAGGCCCATAACATTATCTGCCACAGGCATTCATATTTTAAAAGCACCAGTAGAACTGAACCAGAACACACAAGGACAGAAATCTACGTGTTTGAATATATACAGCACACTGTTCTTGTGTGATATTTACCCGTTGTCCAAAGGATGTGCTCCAGGCTGCACTGTCATGAGTGTTACACAAGGTGCAACATCACCTACCATGAGCTGTTTGATGGCAGCGTGTTCCTCTGTCTCTCTGGCCGCATTGTGATCCTTGTGTACAATTTCCACGCGAATATCATTCTTTGCAGAGACAACACCTTTCAGATCTGAAAGGGAAGCAAACGGAATGTCTCTCTCTCTCTCTCTCTCTCTCTCTCTCTCTCTCTCTCTCTCTCTCTCCCTCTCTCTCTCTCTCTCTCTCTCTCTCTCTCTCTCTCTCTCTCTCTCTCTCTCTCTCTCTCTCTCTCTCTCTCTCTCTCTCTCTCTCTCTCTCTCTCTCTCTCTCTCTCTATATAAGTCTCTCCTCTCAGTCAGTCGGGCTCCCCCCCCGTTTGCCCGTAGGGGGTGAGTCAATCCTCTCTTCGACACATATTGCTGTGATATATATACCAGGACACCGATATATATCTAAAGACATACTCAACTACACACTCGTGGTCTCTCTCCGTCTTCCTCCCGTGTCCCCAACACTCGAGCTGTGGTCGTACTCACAACTTGTCGAAACATCTCTCTCCCTCTCTCTCCGGGGTCACTCTCCTCCCTCCTCGTTCTCTCATCCTGAGATATGATAGTGATAGAGAGAGTACTGCCAGATCGAATATACCATTCTCTCTATATATCTATATATATATATATACTATATATACACACACACACATCACCTGTTGCTTGCGTGTGATTTATATTTCTTGTACCAAAGTCGTATCAAATATGAAACATACACAGCCTTCAAAGGCTTAACTGCGCTCCTTCATGTGTGAGCTGAGTTATGCTTGACAGCCCCTTATACTTTTGTAGGTGATCCTGTAGCACCACTGAAAATCACTGCCACACCACCTTCCTTGCATTCTGATCATGTCAATTTTCTGAAGCTAAGCTGGGATGGGCATCATCCATATTTGAATGAGAAAGCTTCGCGCCAGCTGTGCTGTGGTGTGTGAAGGACTGTTGGTTTAGTCAGTAGGAGGTACAATCTCCTGTGGCTTAAAGTCAGATTCTTCCTCGCTCTGCTGCAGGATACCTTATTATCCCCTCCTGGTGAACACCGTGGTTAACACCCCTGCTGGAGATGGGATCATTAATGTTGCTGGAGCATCTGATCTGAAGGACAGCAGCAGCACGGCGCACCCTAGCAAGGCACTGACCAGGGCCATTACCCGCCAAAGAACAGCAGGCAATGTACTTTGAACACAGTTTGGAGAGGAAGCGAACCCTCCTACATCTGAATCAGGCCAATAGCACTTACTTCTCTGCGAACGGGTGCAGCAGAAAGCTCCGATGGTTGCCATGAGAACGATGAAGGCAACGAATGCCCCGACCGCCACGCCGATTATGACCGCCATAGGGAGCGACTCTGTGGAGAGCACAAAGCGATGTCTATGCTATCACACCAGAGAGCGCTATGTTTTCAACAGTTTTAATCATTCCATCATGGCTTCAAAAAGGGATCTGTTTAGATAAACAGCAGCTGACCTTAATAACACTAACCTAAAGCATATTAATCTCCATACACTTTTCAAATTGATTTGTGTTGAATTTAGCGATGTTGCCAGGGTTACATATCCCAGACTGATCAAAAACACTGGCGAGATTAATAAAGAGTTGAAATGCTCAGGTTTAGCTCATTACAATAAACCCCAGATACAGTACAACATAACCGATCTAAAAAAAAAAACCTAATAGCGGGCTCAATAAACATTTCAATCATAATATCCTCTAAACTCCCCATGTAATTCAATTAGGCGCTTTACCAATCAAGGTGGCAGACATTCTGAGCATCTGTTCACTTCATCAGACCGCTCTGATTGAAAACTGGAGTCGGATTTACAGAAACAGAAAATTACATCAATGGCTTTCAAAATATTTCGTTTGTATCCACACAGTTCAAGGCTTGCCTCTTACCAAACCAATCCATGAAGTTCTTACGAGTTTATAAGTTTGTCAGTGCATGTCTTTGTGGAGCAGACCCCTCTGGTCCATACCCAGCCCCCCTCCCCGCACTAGCTCTAGATCCCAGAAAGAGAAGTGGAGTTGTCGAACCTTGGCTCCCACCTTGTTCCTTGAGCCGGATGATTTCTGTGTCGGAGCCGAAGCTGTTCCAGGCTGTGCAGTTGTAGATGGTCTGGAAGTCGGCCCGGACGATGTTGCTGATGGTCAGTGTGGAGATGACCCCCTCCTCTGTGCTGACCGTCTCCACAGTGTAGCGGCCGGAGGTTCCCGATTCCAGAACGTTCTCTTTCCATGACCAGGCCTGGGAACACACGTAAGGAACAATGAAGAACAAGACTTTATTTATTTCTATATTCTGGTTCCTGTTTTTTTTTTTTATTGATGATTTGCTCATAAAGGGGAGGGAAGGGATGAAGAGAACACAGGATAGATGTCAAATTAAATAGCCACTAGGACACCATATCTTTCCAGACTACTTTCTAAAGAACTGGACCTTGCCAAACTCATAAATTATTATGTGGTAACGTGCAAACTTCATGAAACCCCTGAGAATGTCACGTTTGAATAATTCATTATGAGTTGTTCTTCTTAAGGTACAGAAACTTTCATGAACCTTTCATAATGTACAAAGGAACGTCTATGGGGATTTCAAGAGGCTTGATGATACTTCATGACCTCCAAAGAATAAGCGTGGGAGACAGGGACAGCAATGATGTGATCTCATGGTTGGTGAGTATAGGCAACCAGCATAACTGATATCTTCATTCAGAGTCAGTTCCTCGAATGTTCAGTACAGTCATGAACTCCATATTCAACCATAGGGTCTTTCCAGATAAAATGACCCAGAGGGGACAGGGGGGGTTGTTAGACTCAATTAATAATTTTTATGTTGGAAAGCCTTCTTATACGATTTTTAATCTTAAAGATGCTGCCAGCGTTATTTGTCTATGAGGCCATTTTTCAAAAGGGAGGAAAGACTCTGGGGAAGAATTTGGTCCACTTGAGCTCTGATGACCCCACAGTCAGCCACATTCAGTTCGTATCGCTATGAGAAGAGACTGCAACTCACAATCCGGTCAGGAGGTGGCGTGCTCCGGATGAAGCACTTTATTTGTCCTTTTTCCCCGTGTAGTGCATGCTGGGTCTGGGTGCTGGAGATGATTGGGGGACCTAGAAAGGAATGAGAATCAGACCAGCATCAATATAAAGGACACAGAGCGCAACTCTCAAGCACAACGGAGCAGAAACTCAAACCCCATTTCTTCCACATCACTGTCCACACAATGAACTAACATGCTGCTACACTCCAAGCCAAATGTGCAAAATTGATGCCCTGCAGTCCGAAGCACGGGAACAACCGATTCAGTTACTGTCGTTCACCCACCCCACGCACTGGCCATAATTGCAGTTTATTAGCAGATCCCAATTAAAATAAATTAGCATTTTAATGAGTTGCTGACAGGCAGCTTCTCAATGTATGACTACCGGGACACCTGTTAAAACCAAGGCCGTTCTTGTGCAAACTGTACTGCATACAAATGTGGTGTAACAGAACGGAAAACAGTGTAACAATCCCAGCTTCTATAGGGGAGCGTGTTACAAGCTTCACTATGCAAGAGGAGTCCTACTCCCTGGTACAGGTATTCAGATGAATTCCTGGTGAGGTGGCATGGTAAATGTGCGAGCTGCACGCCAGTCTTGCCTTAGATCTCTGCTCTTGTTGTTCGGCATGAGGAATTTAATTAGGCGGCTTTATTACATTTTGGAGGCAGTTTCTTCCAGGAGACTGTGGCGTGATTTAAACAAAACGAGTCCTTTGCTTTCTGTTTCATTCAGAAATAATGAGGTCTGTGGAATGTGTGGTAATGGTTGCTTGACAGATGATTCACTTGCTTCTGAAGGGGATGTTGGGGGGGGGGGGGGTTAGATAATGACAGCATGAGATTAAACACAACACTAAACCAGTGGTTGCATTGTGAGCTACATAACAGATACCTTCAAGTAAAAACCAATACTGTTGTACACAGGGGTAAAATTATGAACTACAAACTTGGTGCATTTAATCAATATTCAGGTTTGTTCAGCGCTTCAATGCAAACAAGGAATATACAAAGCAAATCCACTGCAATGTAACACACTCTGAGCTCTTTCCACTCCAAGAATATCTGACATGGATTCTTTCCCCACTGGGTTGCACAGAGCTCTCAGTAAAGCCTTCCTCATATACCTGTGCCTCATCCTTAGACACCGAGATCTTAAACACTGAGCACCGTCTTTGCACTGGTGCTATCAGTTTACAAGGAGAACTCTTAAATTCCAGTATACTGGATGTTAGTATGCCATCTGCGGCAAGATTACTGCAATCTCATTAAATTGGTTTTTTAGACTATAAGAAGCCTAGTGGCATAATGTTACCTCTTTGTACATTTAATATATATATATATATATATATATATATATATATATATATATATATATATATATATATATATATATATATATATATATCAAAACTTTTTGACCACCAAAAATTTATAGATAAGTAAATAAATAAGTCTACATCTGGAATTTGTTGCCCTTAAAAATAAATTCTGAGCCCCGTGGGACTTTGAATGAATGGTGCCACTGTCATATTCCAACAACTAATGTGCCTGTGCCTCGCTGGGTGGCTTGACAAATTACATCTGATTTCCTCACACACACACACACACACACACACACACACACACACACGAGGAAGGGCTGCTAACCAAAACAAAGGAATATGTATCTATTAGTGGGCTCTGCATAAACTGCTTTTTCCTGCAAGCTATTTAATTCTAATTAAATTACCCCAGTCCCTTGGGATCCAATGAGGGGAGCCTGTAATGTGTGTCTGTGTGCTGGGGAGGGGTGCTCTGTGGTGCTGTGTGTTGATAAAGCGACTGACATAGCGCTGGTGTTCGTTTCGTTAGCTGTGTGCTTTATCAGTTATCCTTTACAGCGTGAGCAATAACATTTTCATTGACTCCCTCTTATTGTGGCAGGAGGAGAACTCTCACTTTATTTAAAGACTGTGGGATCTATTTCAGTAGTCGAAGCAGATTTTATTTACCTTTGCGAATCTCGCAATATCTTTATCGAGTTTTGTAAAAAAAAAAAAAAAAAGTATCTATAAATCGCCTCAAGTGGAAAACCTCGCTAAGTTTAAGATTGACAGTATTCAGATCCATTATACAAGTGCCATTATAAAATGTGACCACTATTTTTGCATGGTATTCTTGCACTTTCCCCATGCTTTTCCCATGGTTATACTATGCATTCATCCTAGTTGTGCCATGCTTTTTAAATATGCTTTACCACCCCTCTCTGTGCTTTACACAGCGTACCAACGCTTTACCATGCTGTGTTACACTCTGCCATGAGTCTACTATGATCTGCCTTTGATTGAGATCATTAAAACAAATCCATCCATGTCAGAGGTGTGCAATCTGAGGAGGAAACATGCAAGGCCATTCCACTCCAGGTTTTAAAAAAAAAAAAATCAGATACACGATACAAGGAGCTGCTTCAGGTTCTGGACTGAGGTTTAACTGGTTCAATGAAACAATTTAGAACAGGGTTGGAACAAAGACCAGGAATGGAAGAAACAACCCTGGCCACCCCTGCCCTATGTAAATGAGATAGTTCAATAAGGCTTAATATTCATGAAGCCTGCCTCATGAAAGAGGAAGGACACTGGCTATAGTCAGAATGGCCTGGTGCACATTGTACGAGGATCCCCTCTCCTCTCCGAGTGCATCTCGATCCTGACCTGAACCTCTCGCCATTCACAGAAGATCACTCTTTTCCTGCAAAGTGTTCTCCACGCTTGATGAGTGCTCACGAAGTAGTCTTTAAATGAAAGAATTTGTTCAGGTTTTGACAGTTCAAATAACCTTGTGTTGCTTGATCTATAATGCATAGTCATATCCTAAAGCTTTCTCTTATTCCAATTAGTTTGCTCTTAAAGATAAGGCTGTGCAGAGCAAATGAGGCATTTTAAGCAAAAAGGTGCTGATGTAGTGTATAAGGAGGTTGATTAAATCAGTTTTCGGCAAATGGTGGCAATAAATGAACTCAACAGTTCCCTTTGGGGTTTACAGTTAATTGAAGCAGGCGCTGAGTGTCAATATACTACCTTACGAAGCTCTGCTGTGATATGGTCACACTGTCTTTAAGTTGTCTCCAAGGGCAAGACTGCATTGCCTTCACATCTTCACCTCTGTCCCTTAGAGTTTCATTTTAAAACAGCGCAGATTGAAATACTTCATCTGTAACACTGCTTATTAGAACATAAGAACATAAGAACATAAGAAAGTTTACAAACGAGAGGACGCCATTCGGCCCATCTTGGTCGTTTGGTTGTTAGTAGCTTATTGATCCCAGAATCTCATCAAGCAGCTTCTTGAAGGATCCCAGGGTGTCGGCTTCAACAACATTACTGGGGAGTTGATTCCAGACCCTCACAATTCTCTGTGTAAAAAAATGCCTCCTATTTTCTGTTCTGAATGCCCCTTTGTCTAATCTCCATTTGTGACCCCTGGTCCTTGTTTCTTTTTTCAGGCTGAAAAAGTCCCTTAAGGTGCTGCTTATTAATGTTTTATAAATTATAAATAGCTGCTTAATAACTATGTTATAGAGGGTTAGAGATGGTTTACAACCATGCAATAGCCATAGATGGAATTACAATTTTATAAAGGGGACTGTTTTTAGCCACCTAGTGAACTTTGGGATGTTTAAACGTAATTCCGTCAATGGCTATTGCATGGTTATAAACCATCTATAATGCTTTATTAACACTCCATAACATAGTGTTACCACTTCATCTAACTCTAAATAAATACAGATAGTGTTTTACTCCAGATTTATTAAATATTAAGAACACAATTATTACGTATCTGCCCAATGTTTAGATCATCATTATTAGAAACCTTACAGTTTAATAAATCTAGCTAGTCATCCTAGTTTCATCAGCTCTTTAAGACCACACTGCTTTCCATGTAATGATCAGGGATCGCTGCCCCAAACCCCACAGCTTTAACCACAAGACCACACCACCACCCTGCCACCTGTGCTCTCCACCAGGTGAAACTGTTGATAACTTACCAGTGTTAACCTATTGCCTCATTGTTAAACAGTACTCAGCGCTAACTTCCAAGCCTCAGAACCGTTCAGCTCTTAGTTGCAGCCGTTCAGGTCAAGCAGAAAGGAGCTTACCGTTGACTGTGAGGGCTACTTCTCTCTCGCCCGCCCCAACTCGGGGTACCACTGCACGGCACACGTACTTCCCGGCATCCTCCTGTCTCACCGTCTTCAGTATCAGGAAGTTCTCATTGCTAAGCACCTGTGGATGATGGGGAAGGGGGCACATGTTACAGATAGATGATGTGCGTGACAATCTCATTGCCCCCAAGACCTGCGATTTATAGATTAGAATCTCTGTCTTCAATTATTAAAATCCAATTCATTGTAACTCTTTCCTGCAGTTGAAAAACATGATTTTAAAAAAGGGAAACATTTAGCTGAGTAGCTAATTCATTGTCTTCACCTTCAGATCCATCAATTTCAGGGTGTTTTTATCAAATGTAACTGCACAGGACTTTTAATGTTGAAAGCATTTTTTCATAAAGGGAAGATACAATGCACACAGTACCCTACTTGCTATTCTTGCTGCAAACGGCCCTTTCTTGTCCGGGGCTCGCTAGCAAACACATACTGTTCTGTAGAATGTTCTGGTATGCTAGAGTGCTTATTCGATTTGAGACCCCCTGCCCCTAGAAGAACAGAATCACATACTTGAAGAAAATGCCAGTCTCATGGATAATCAGGCTGTTACACGTCAGTGCAGACATTCATCTTCGGTCACACAGACACACAGGTCTATAGCTAAGAAACAGCTCTCCTAGTCTAAGAAGTGAAATCACACTAACATGGCCTAATAGACTCATTCTAGGCAATAACTACCAATCTCAGTTATTATTATTATTATTATTATTATTATTATTATTATTATTATTATTATTATTATTATTATTATTATTATTATTATTATTTATTTCTTAGCAGATGCCTGTACCCAGGGTGACTTACAGTTGTATACAAAAAAATGCATAACTTGAATTACAGTATTACCAGCATTACACTTCAGCCAGCATCACTAGGCAGAAGGATATCTACATCATCAGATGGAAAGCAACGCAAATGGATGGAGATGCAGATGGATCACATTAGTTTACTATAAAGCTACGTCTTAGTTGGTGCTTATCTGGGCGAGAGCTGAGTTCAAATCAGCATGAAGTTTTAACATCTGCTCTCATGTAATGGAAATCAAGATACAAAATACAATGACTTCAGACCTAATAAGATCAAATACAAAACACAGTGTGATTTGATATCGGGGCAGTTCAAGAGCAGATAACAGTGTTGATAGATACATCAGGGTTAGAGACGAGTGCAGGTGAAATGCAAGATACTACAGATTGGGTTCAGTGCAGGATTAATACAGTAAAATAGGGAGAGGATCAGTGCAAGTTGAAGTGCAAGTTCCTATAGAAACATACCACTCCAGACCCACGCTTCATCCACACTATGGTGAGAGATGGATTGCCAGTCCAGGCGCAGTTGAACCTGGCGTCTGATCCCAGGTCAACCAGAAGAGACTGGGGCTCCACGGCCATGCGAGGTCCAACTGAGGAGGGGACAAAGAAATCACATTTTATTATGCAATGTTTTACTGGCAGTATCTATCTCTGAAGATATATAACGAGGTGTAACAGCTCCTCCAATATCTCCCTGTATGGGGAACAGTATGGTACTGCATCAGCTGTTTCAATCATTTTCTGCAGAGATATCTGATAACAGAGGGCACTGAGTTTATTATCAGAGGAATAAGAAACCACGTCTCTTGTTAGTGTTCATACTATATACTTCGGGTTTCTGGTTTTCTGTGTTTTACCCTGACTTTTCTACCCTCCTTTCAAAATGCATCCCTGTTGAGATAGTCATGTATCTCCATAACAACTGAGAAATGAATTTATAGCACAATTGGTTTCATTTACAGGTTTGGTCTTTTTTTTTTAATCAGCCCAGTCTTAATTGTTTATTTACAAGCAGAACGTAGAAACGAGACAGCAACACTGCAATAAGCAATTAGTCTTCATTAAAGCGACAATGAAAAATAAAGTATTTTATGCTGAACGCACGTTATTATAATCGCTATACGTAACTGTATTCACATTAATACGACTTCTGATTTAAAAGCCCATTTAGTTGTTAGTTGTGATTGAGATACACAAATGGCTCAACAGGTATTTGTTGAATTCTTAAAGGAGAGTAGAAAAGTTGGGGTAAAACACCAAAATTTCTATCTATCTATCTATCTATCTATCTATCTATCTATCTATCTATCTATCTATCTATCTATCTATCTACCAAGCTTACAAGTTAGACTTTTCATTCAGAGGCTTGTAAACAGTCTCAAGTTGTTTCGTTTTCATTTTAGAATTGCAATGATGTTTTTGCTTTTCTGATAACATTTTTGCTAATGATGATAGCTTTAAGAATCAAGCGCTAATGATGACAGCCTAGAGAATCCAACGCTAATGACTACATCTTAGATCTACCACTAATGCGGATAGCCTGGAGAATCTAGTGCTAATGACGATAGCTTGGAGAATCTAGCCCCAGGTGTTAAATGACTTCTGATGGCTATGTTTTCCTTACAGTAGACATCCACGGTCCGGCTGATG